>NC_000084.6:83253479-83553479 GCF_000001635.26 Mus musculus | reverse complement strand
ATAGTTCTTTTCTAAGGCCTAATGTTTTTCCCATGATATATCATATTCATTTTAGCAGGAAAACTTTCTTTAAGATTTCTAATCTTATATACCTATTTATTTTTTATTTATTTATTTATGTGTATATGAGTGAATGACGTTGGGATGATAATGTTCATTGTCATCAGAAGTTCTGGTTTAGTGTCTACATTAATTCATGCAAATTCATGCCAGGCATGGTGGTGCCCGCCTTTAATCCCAGCACTCGGGAGGCAGAGGCAGGTGGATTTCTGAGTTCGAGGCTAGCCTGGTCTAAAAAGTGAGTTCCAGGACAGCCAGAGCTATACAGGGAAACCCTGTCTTGAAGAAAAAAAGAAAGAAAGAAAGAAAAAGAAAAGAAGATTTATGCTCAATTTTTCTTTAGATATGTTTTCTCCCCATTCTTTCTCCTCCTCCTCCTCCTCCTCCTCCTCCTCCTCCTCCTCCTCCTCCCCCTTGATGTCCTTTTCCTCCTGGGATTATGTTATATATATTTACAATTCCCTACTGCGGACTCTTAGGCATTTTGTGTCCAGCTGACTGAAGACTGTGTAGAAAGTATTTGAGTGTATGGGTGCATGTGTCCAAGTGTGCATGTCTGACACATCCTGTGTCTCTTCGTCTGACATGCCCACCTTACTACTTTGAGACAGAGTATCTCTCTGACCAGCAGTGCTGCTTCTGCTAGACTTGCTGACAGTGAGGTTCAGGGGTCTGCTTGTCCCTGTCCCCATACAGGGGGTACAGATGTGTGGTCAGCATGCCCAGCTCTTGCATGGTGCTCAGAACTTGAGCTCATGTTTATATTGTGAGCATTCTTACACACTGAGCCTTTTCTCTTGATGGGGTTATTGTTGGTATGGGGAGGTGCTTTTTTTATGTTTCTGTTTGTTTTTTCGGGTGGTTTTTGTTTTTGTTTTATGAAACAGAAGTCTGACTATGTAGTTCTGGCTGGCATGGAACTGGTTATGAAGACCGAACTGGCTGCAAGCTCATAGAGTTTCCCTTGCCCTGCCTCCCAAGTGTTGTGATTAAACTCTTAGCCCCCATACCTGGCATAGCTGCTGCTTCGGGTTGGCTCGTTTTCATATTGCAAAGACTCATTGGCTCAAACTTGTGTCAGTCCCCATAGTGCTGTGATTCTAGAAATGAGCCAACGTGGCTTGTATATATAGTTTCCCATACAATATATTTTGATCTTATTCTTTCTCCTTGCCCAGCTCCTTCCACAAACTTCCTCCAACCACTCAATTCCATATTCTTTCTCTCTCTTAAAAAAAAAGAAAAACAAACCAAAATATGTGTGTTACAGTCCAAATAACCACATAGGTTAATAGCTAGTGAGGGACCAGGATGGAGGAGAGGAGCTTGTATGCAAGGGGAAATAGAATATACTGTTATAAAGGAATAGGGGGGATTGGAATAGAAGGATTAAATGGGAATGCAATGGGAGAGCGGGGTAGAGGAGTAACTAGAGGGAGAGATAACTAGACTAAGCCCTTTTAGAAACCTTTTACTGTAGACACTTCCTAAAATATATAGGTATATAAAAGGAACTTAAGTGGAGTTACCATATGCTGGTGGAGACAGTGCCCGTACCTGATATCATACAATAGGAAATAGAACCCAGTAACACCTCCTTTTTGAGTCTTTCATATCTTTAATATGAAAACTTAGATCATTGATTAGAGACTTTATTTATTTATTTATTTATTCATTTATTCATTTAGAGTTTTTTGAAACATGGTTTTTCTGTGTAGCCTTGGCTGTCCTATAATTCACTCTGTAGACCAGGCTGGCCCCAAACTCATGGATCAACCTACCTTTGACTCCCAAGTGCTAGGATTAAAGATGTGCACCACTGCTGCCAAGGCTGAGACTTTATTTATTAATGTGACAGAAAATTTACTCCAAACACTATTTTCAATACATCCCGCAGATTTTGAACAACTGGATTTTATTCAGTTTAGTTAAATTATTTCACTAATTTACTTTCTATCTTATTCCTTGGTCTATACATTATTCTGATATGTATTACTTAATTTTCAAATGCTTGGGGATTTTCGTGTAAATTGTTGTTATTAATTTTTCAATCTGGCTCCGAGTAACCAGAGAAAACATTTTGTATAATTTCAGTTTTATATACATATATATATATATATATATATATATATATATATATATATATATATATATATCACCTAATGTTTTATTGCCAACATGAGTGTTTAGTAATTTGAGAGTAGTAACTCATGCCCGAGTTCCTTACTCCTAGAAACTCCTGGATTTCGAACACTGTTTATCTCCGGGGAGCATCTGATCCGCAGGCATTTGTCTCATTAAGGGCTTTGTCTATAGAGAACAGTAAATTCCCTCTAATGTCTTTAGAGAGGACCACAGAGTCAGTGCTCTACGGTCAAGAAGGGTGACTAACACCCAGGATATTGGACACTTCTGCAGATTATAAAATCCAAGATTTGTGTGGCCTTCTAGACGAATCATTGTGTCTGGATTTAGGGGACCTCGCTGACGGGATGAGCAGCGTGCACCTCTTCTCCATCGCAGCAGGATATTGGCCTGATCTGGTTCTTACCTGTATCCATCTGTAATTTGAAAATGGAGGAAGAGCAAGAAGGGATACGTGAGGTTCTGCTTGCAAAGGACAGTTCTCATGGGCATGTTGGGCCAGAGGAAGGACCTGGGCTTTTCTCTGGAGGGACGAGCAGCTACCAAGAGATGGGTGGCAGAGGGATGCTGCCATCTGGTTCTAAACCTTGCGTAGGAATTCTGGTCATAGACGTGCGGGCTTGCAATTCTAGCATTCTGAAGAACAAGGCAAGACAATGATGGCCAGTGCCGAAAGGGACGCATCACAGAAACAAAAACACAAACAGAAGGAAGAGAAGTGAAAGGGGATGAGAAAAGATGAAGGGGAGGGGGAACAGAGGGCAGAAAGTAGGAAATAATAGAAAGCACAAAGAATAGACCGGAAGAGAAGACGGAAGCACTTTTCAGTAAGATACCTGTGGTGCTGTGATTGGCAGTATCCCCACAGGTTTCTGTGTTTGAATTCTTGGTCCCCTCTTGGTGAACTGTTTGGGAAGCATTAACAGGTATGTCTTTGTTGGAGGAGGGGCCTTTGATGTTTCAAATCCCACACCACCAGTTCTCTCCTTCTCTGCCTGCTGCCCGTGGATTAGAATGTAAGGCTCTCAGTTACTGCTCCAGCACTGTGCCTATCTGCTTCCTGGTGACCACGGGTGATCACAAATTCACCCTCTCAAACTGTACTGCAGCTGTTGCCTTGGCCATAGTGCCTCTTCACAGAAATAGAACGGTTACTAATACAATGTCCCCATTTCTTCCCGAGCCCCCAAGAGACGAACCCTTAAGACCTGGATCACACAGAGTGCTCAGAGGCGCCATCACCCCTACAGAAAGTTGTCTTTGCAACCCTCCAGTTATTGTTTATACTGCCTGATGCGGTAGCCCAGTCAGTGCATAGAACGGACCCCCACACAGCTTGCAGGCATTGGACTGTGTGCAGGAATGGCTCCATGGGTTCCCTTCATGTCAGCCTGACAGGAAACACTAGAGGGAAGAGGAGGATGGAGCACACTTATTACTAACACGAAACATTTAATCAGAAATCTGTCTGGAGTCCAGGATGCCTCATGGGGGTGTTCAAAATATAATTAATAAATATGAATTAAAAATCCCACCAGTAGTCTCACAATAAAGCCATCAATTTTGAATGAAAGTTTTACTACTTTAATTAATATTACACTTTTGAGAACATCTTCCAATACACATACACACAAACCAAATTTCATTGCTATTACTCAGTCCAAAGTCTGAGCAGCTGTTGGCTGGGTAGAACTGGTGTGAGACAGTGGACCATATATACAAAATCATTTTGTATCATTCTTACAATTCCAGCATAGAAACAGAGACGCTGACCAAAGGTTTTATGTTGTGACTCTAATTTTCTTTTACCAACTCATCTTTTGGATTTTTCTATATGGAATTCCTATTCTATTAAATTTTATGTATTAAGTAGTATATAGATATTTGTAGCATTTTTGAAATGTCTCCCCATATGTGTCTTTGTCGTAAGTTTTTATATGGTTTTTCAGAAAGTAATTAGATATTGGTACCAGTATTACCCTATCTATCTATCTATCTATCTATCTATCTATCTATCTATCTATCTATCTATCTACAAGTTCTGCCTCATAAGTGTTGAGATTAAAGGCATGTACCATCATACCCAGCAATGTATTTATTTTATTTTGACCTTGGGACTTGAGCAGTGGGGATGGCAGACAGTGGGGATGAGATGGCACTCAGCAAAGGACTCTTCACCCTATGCTAGCAATGTTTGTATCTCGTACAAGAGCCTGCCTTGCCCCTACCAGGCTGGGATGCTTTCTAAGCAAAAAATAATGGTCTCAATGCATGCAAGACCTTAAAGATGCCCTTTCAGGTGCCATCCTGGTCTCAAGGGCAGCCCACAGTTGTTGAGGAAGACTTTCTCTTGAAGGAGTTGTTCTCAGGGTCACTTTCTCCAACTGCAAGACAGAGAGGTTCAATTCCTCTCCCAGGAGCTGCTTTTGGAGGCAGGGGAGCCTGTTTGTTCACCCTGGAATTCAGAATCTTCATTTCTTCCACAGGAATACCCATAGTCTTGAGTGGCTACTCCTAGAAAGCTTTCCTCCAGTGCTAAGGTTTTTTGTGTCTACTGCATCTTGATATTTAATTTGTATCTGTGTATTTAACTTTGTACTTCTCTTTTACTCTATTGTTGCCTTTAGTCTCCTTCAACTGTGCTACATTGTGTCCTCTTTACCTGAAAATCAGCCCTTAATTTAAAATGGCTACCGTAACATCTCCTGAATGAACCACCCCTGCCCCCACCAAGGTTCTTTAACCAGTGGTCTTTCCCATATCCCATCTGCAGCTGTGGGCATTGGAACAGATGATCCTGTCTGTCAGCCCCACACAGCCATGTCTGTAGGCTCTAAGTGAGTATCTGAAATCAATAGGGATGGAATCGTGGTAATTAAATTATAGCACTTACATATAATTACACTTATGTAAAAAATATCCACCGTGACTCGGAGCTGCTCCTGAAGATGATGGACATAAATCTCTGTAAGTGATCAGCTCTGCTTGGGGGTGGGGAGGGGAAAGAGTGTTAATCTTTAAAATTATGCCGGGAAGAATTAGGATACTGGAACTACAGTAGTTCAGAGAAACCATCTGATTCCAACTCCATCACGGTTCAGTAATTTTTGTCTCTGACAATTAATTTTTGATCCAATTCTTCCACTCTTTACACCACAGAAATGAACCTTCTTCACTGGTTTGTTTGCACCTTGTGCTGAGCAGGCTGAGTGAGGCAGATGTGCTAGAGTGTCTCGGTACTCTCAGGGTCATGTAATGCTGGACACTTAGGGACTCTAATGCCAGATCTGGAGTGACCTAGGAAGGATGCTCCATGTGGAGTCACAGGGGCCATTTGTCTAAAAGGATGAAAAGGGCAAAAGATAGGCCTTACAGAAGAGGATGAGATGAAAGTGCCCAGTCCCCCACAGACAGTGGTAGACACAACACACTCTTTCAAGGAAAGAGTCAACATGGGTCATTTGCTTTGCTTCAGTCAGGGGACCTGAGATGAGTGCTGGGTGACAGGATAGCTCAGTCTCAGGCCACTCTAATGGTCACATAGAGCCATGAGCAGCTATGCAAGGTGCTGTGAGATTCTGCTGGCTTCCTCTGCCTACAGAAAGGGCAAGGTTGGGTCCTCTGAGTCCAAAGGAGCTATATCTGCTTGACCTGGATGTCAGCAGTCTGCCTCTCCCTTTCTATGTATCTTCTTCCTATTTTTCTTTCCAAACATACTTTAAACAATGTTTGGTTCACTTCCTTTTATTTGTGAGGTTCCTTCTTCCATTTCTGTACTTTCAGTTGTTATTCATATTTTGTCTCCTCTTTCTCTTCTTCATCTATTCCATGTCAATGAACATCAAATATATGTGTGTGTGTATATGTATGTAAAAATATACATACATGTGCACACACACATATACGTGTGTATGTCTGTGTGTGTATAGCTGTGCTTTTAATTTTTCATAGTTTTTCAAAATGACTGTTCCAATCCACATTCACACTGATGGCTTGCAACAATGTTTTTTCCCCAGACCTTTGACAACATTTAATTTTCTGACCTTTTGAATACAGCTATCCTCATAGTTAAGCGGTGAGACTATGTAATAGTTTTGATCTGTGTTTCCCTTATCATCACTGACTGGAGCATCTTTGCATATCCAGGCTGCCCATTGTTGTGTCTTCTGTGAAGATGTGCCTACTCGAAGCTTCTGCATCTTTCTCTGTTTCATCTCACACAGGGCAAGTATGTAAGTTCTCATATCAGATATGATTGTTTGAATGCCTACTTTTTTAGGGATCACATATTCTGTTAAATTTATCACAAATAATATTGGGTGGTTTTCTTACTTGGGGCATAGAAAATAAGACATTGAATATCTGCTGCTGTGAGACCAGCTCGTGGGTTTACCCACTGCTATACCGAGCACCATCTCATTCCACTGGAGCCTTCTTTCTCTCTCTGCTTATAGCTCTGGTGACAAATAAAATTGTGTGTGGACATAATCTAGGAAAATGAAGGGCCTACATCTCTAGGTTACACAGCTATGAGGAGGTTGTGCTTAGTAAAAAAAAACTTGGCTCTCACAGCCTCAAATTTCTTCACAAAAATGCTCTGTCCCTATGATGCCAAAATAGCAATTTTTAGTTACTCAGATCTTTGGCATTAAGTAAGTACCCTGTGAACTTTCACCTTCCACCCATAAAGATACATCTCTACGTGTTCTTGCCATTTAATTATTGGTGTTACCTTGTGCTTTGTGTTATATTTGGAGAAAGCATGACTTAGGTGAAATTTCATGTTTTGAGATACTGATAGGGTATGAAGGAAAACCAAGAACGCAGAAGGCGCTGGTGTTAGTGAGTCCTTCCGTGTTAGCTCCTAGCCATCCACACATCCAATCACAAAGACCTCCAATTCTGGGTCCAAGAAAACATGTCATTGTGACCCAGCATGACAATCCATAAAGACGAGGAATAAGAAGTATTATCCTATGAATATTTCAACTCTGTCATTGCACCACTTACTAAACTGTACTTGAGGAACTTGAGTCAATCCCACAAAGAATCCTGTTCTCCCTGACTAGGTCACCCAGGCGATAATAACTTGGCCATGTGGGTGTCAGGAGACTAACTCCAACGCAGGCAGAGTCTTGGCACTTTTCTTACACCATAGACATTGTGGCTCATTTTACATATTGTTATTAATCATGTTCATTTTAAAGATAATTTCATTTTAATACATTGTCAATGCAATTCTCTCGGGTACATGAAAAGTAATCTATCTTATGCACATCTGGTTGGTTCCATTTCCTGATCCTGCAGCAGCCATCTCTTTTTGCTTTTAACTATGGGAAGTGACCTGAACTAAAGGCGTGTAAAGTACACGCTGAGCTGTGCTGTAACTTCCAAATGTCTTCGGGTCACTGTGAAGAGATGGTGCCAGTGAGTAATGGCTGCTTGATACAAGCACGGGGCCTCTTCCGCCTCTGTCTTATTTAGTATTACCCGGCTTGGCTGCCAGGGAATGAATGCACTCTCTTCTCTGGGTAGGAAGACCAGTATTTCAGAGAGCCAAATGAGCTTTTCGAGAGACTCATAAAGCTACAACTGTGAAAAAAGAAAAAGAAAAGGAAAGAATGCTCTGCTATTTAAACCACTTAAATGGTCACCCACCACTTCCTATTTGCTTAGGTGTGTGCAATAAAATTTATTGTGTCTAGAAAGCCCCAGTAATGCTTTGATATTAGACCAAGCCTTATAAAACTTCTTTGTGTGTGTATGTGTGTGTGTGTGTGTGTGCGTGTGCGTGCATGTGTGTAACAATATTACCCAATATTAGCAGTTCTACACAGTGCTGTCTGGTACTTGGAAATATGCTGGTACCTTACCCATAAGGAACTTTCCACAGATACCAGGGAAAATGTGTGTCAGTGAGGGGGTAGTACCACTAGGATTATGCATTTTGTAGAATGGCATCTTGCATTTTGACCATTCTAGCTGGAAGTTGCTTCTTATGAGATTTATTTATATTTCTAGCTTAGCTCATGAAAACTTCGTCATTAATATAAAGTAAAACTGTCCCTCTTTTCAGATTAAGAAAATCAATGAACTACAGTGAATGGATACTTCCACCTGCTCCGTTCTGCACATGTCTGCCCAGGACAGGCGTCTGCGAATATGAAGAGTGTAGAGTTGCATTGCGCTTGCTGGCTCATTCCGGGAAGGGTCATGACTTCCTAACAGCCCATGAGGAGGCTGCGTGGGCATGCTCACATCTGGGAGTCATGCTCATCATTTCTGTTGGAGAATCCCAGAGATTCCAGGGCATCGTTCAGTCTAGCGGGGTAAAGTTATAGTAGACAGACTCAGTGGGCATTTGGGGTACAACTGGCTTCCTATGATAGCATCGAAGTTTCGGTTCTTACATTAAGAGTTACGATGCATTATGAGTTGTCTTTGGTCGGTGGGGGGGGGGGGAGATAAGAATCTAATTTAACACTTCTACACATGGATATTCAGCCACACATGTGAAGGGGGTTTTCTCACCCCCTCCCTGGAAGGCTTTGAAACTTTCATCAACGATTAGGTAGCTGCAATTATATAGGGATATTCCTGCGTTCTCTGTTATATCTTATCAATTGTGTGTCCATTCTGTGCCTGGACCAAGCTGTTTCCATCCTTATAAGCTCTATAGCTCAGTTGGAAGTTGGGTATTGTGATCCCTCCATCATTAGTGTTTTCACTCAGAGTGGCTTTGGCTCATGCAGCGTGTCCATGCTTCCTTATGCATGTTAGGATTTTCTCTTAGATGTCTGTGAAGAATGTCATTGGAATGCTGACCAGAATTGCATCAAAACGGCATGTCATATTTAGTGCTGTGACCATTTCACTACATTCATTCTGCCAGTTATGAGCATGGGGTGGGGGGTGTCTTTGCATATTGTGGAGTATTCTATTATTTGTTCATTTGGTGTTCTGTGCTTTTCATTGTAGAGACCTTTAATCTCCTCAATTAGGTTAGGTTAGGTTAGGTAAGGTTAGGTTAGGTTAGGTTAGGTAAGGCAAGGTTAGGTTAGGTTAGGTTAGGTAAGGTAAGGTTAGGTTAGGTTAGGTAAGGTAAGGTAAGGTTAGGTTAGGTTAGGTAAGGTAAGGTAAGGTAAGGTAAGGTAAGGTCAGGTCAGGTTAGGTTAGGTAAGGTAAGGTAAGGTTAGGTTAGGTTAGGTAAGGTTAGGTAAGGTTAGGTTAGGTAAGGTAAGGTTAGGTTAGGTTAGGTAAGGTTAGGTAAGGTTAGGTTAGGTTAGGTAAGGTTAGGTTAGGTTAGGTTAGGTAAGGTTAGGTAAGGTTAGGTAAGGTAAGGTAAGGTTAGGTTAGGTTAGGTTAGGTAAGGTTAGGTAAGGTTAGGTTAGGTTAGGTTAGGTAAGGTTAGGTTAGGTTAGGTAAGGTTAGGTTAGGTTAGATAAGGTAAGGTTAGGTTAGGTTAGGTTAGGTAAGGTTAGGTTAGGTAAGGTTAGGTTAGGTTAGGTAAGGTTAGGTTAGGTAAGGTTAGGTTAGGTAAGGTAAGGTTAGGTTAGGTTAGGCTAGGTTAGGTTAGGTAAGGTTAGGTTAGGTTAGGCTAGGCTAGGTTAGGTTAGGTTAGGTTAGGTAAGGTTAGGTTAGGTTAGGTAAGGTTAGGTTAGGTAAGGTTAGGTTAGGTTAGGTTAGGCTAGGTTAGGTTAGGTTTATTACTAGATACTCTTTTTTTCAAATGAAGTTATTAGGAATGGGATTTTTCTCCCTGGTTTCCTTCTTAGCCCTGATTTGTCATGGACATACAGAAAAGCTGCTGATTTTTGTGTGCTGATAGTTTATCCTGCTTCTTGGCTAAAAAATGTTCATCAGATTACGAAGTCTTCAGATAGACTCTTTCAGGCCTCTTCTGTACAGAATCATATTATCTACAAGCAGAGTTATTTGACTTTCTGAATAAGATCCCCACAGCTCGGGAAATAAGAGTATAAATTGACAAATGAGAATGGGTCACGTTCAAAACTGACCTGCTTGTACCAATCTAAGACCCCAGCCATCCAGGAGGCTGAGGCAGGAGGATGGCAAGATCAAGCCCATCATGGGTGACATAGTGAGGCCCTGTTTCAAAACTGATAAGGGAAAATACAATGGCCAAGGGTGGAGCTTGGTAACAGAGAGCCCGTTTAGCATGTGCAAGGCCCTTTGCAGAGGTCCACTCTAGAAGGAAGAGGAGGAAAAGCAAAGGAAACAATAAAGACACAGCAGAGACAGAGGGGGATCTTCCAGGTGCCCTTGCGTTGGGCACTAACATCTAGAAGCCTAAAGAACTCAGAACTAGGTCAGTGATTAAGGCATCTGCTGTTCTGGCAAAAGACCAGGTTTTAGTTCCCAGCACCCACCTGTTAGCTCATAGCCATCTGCAACTCTAATTCTAGGAGATCAGAAACCCTCTTCTGGCCTCCACAGGCCTCTGCTCATGTGCTGCACATGCATACATGCAGATAAACACACACAAACATTTTAAACCTTAAAGAACAGAAGTTCTCATTAATAAAGAGGCAATTTAGCTGAGCAAATACTCTTCAAATGGAGAAGTACGGAGTAAAATAACAACATTTGCCAGTAAGATTAATAAACAAAAGAGTGGCACTGGCTGGTATATGTGTACTGAGGGAACTTTCACACTCTTCTACCAAGAAAATGTTTCCTGGGAGAGAAATGTGTCTTATAGATAGAAACCACATCAGTGTCATCTGGGCCTCTGAGAAGTGAGCATGAAGAGCTCCACAGAAACAGAAAGAGCAGTGAATGAGGGGAGGGAGCTCTGCTGCAAAGGAAGGACCAGACCTAGAGGTGAGGAAAAGGGAAAACACTGAAGATGTTCTAGAGTGTGCTCAGGGTGTAGAAGAGCGCAACCAGACATATATAGCATCTGATAGCTGCACTGGTTACCTCTCTCTTAAGGAAGGATGGAGGGTGTTTTGGTTGTTTTGTTTTATGGTGTTTTGTTTGGGGTGGGGGTGACTAATAGTTGGAGGATACTGTCCCATGGTGGGAAAGGCACAGGCAGCAGCATCTGTGGTTATGGCTGCATCTGTGACTATGGGTGTGACTGCATCTGTGGCTGCATCTGTGGCTTGTGTCTGTGTCTGTGTCTGTGTCTGTGGTGTGTCTGTGTCTGTGACTCTGATAGTATCTGTGGCTGTGGCTGTGGCTGTAGCTGTGGTTGCTGCTGTGGCTGCATCTGTGGCTGTGACTGTGGCTTTTGCTGTGGCTGTGGCTGCAGCTGCAGTTGTGGCTGCATATATGACTGTGCTATGCCTGTAGCTGTGACTGCATCTGTGGCTAAGCCTGTGGCTGAGGCTATGCATGTGACTGTGGCAATGCCCGTGACTCCATCTGCATCTGCGTCTGAGTCTGCATCTGTGACTGAATACGTGGCTACATCTGTGTCTGTGACTATGCCTGTCTCTGTGGCTGTGGCTGGAGCTATGGCTGTGGCTATGACTTTGGCTGTGTTTGTATCTGCAGCTGTGTCTATGCTCGTGTCTGTGTCTGTGTCTATGTCTGTGTCTGTATCTGTGTCTATGTCTGTGTCTGTATCTGTGTCTGTCTGTCTGTGTCTGTGTCTGTGTCTGTCTGTGTCTGTGTCTGTGTCTGTGTCTGTGTCTGTGTCTGTCTGTGTCTGTGTCTGTGTCTGTGTCTGTATCTGTGTCTGTCTGTCTGTGTCTGTGTCTGTGTCTGTGTCTGTATCTGTGTCTGTCTGTCTGTGTCTGTGTCTGTGTCTGTGTCTGTGTCTGTCTGTGTCTGTGTCTGTGTCTGTGTCTGTGTCTGTGTCTGTGTCTGTGTCTGTGTCTGTGTCTGTGTCTGTGTCTGTGTCTGTGTCTGTGTCTATGACTCTGATAGTATCTGTGGCTGTAGATCTGTGCCTGTGCCTATGGCTGCCTCTGTGACTGTGGCTGCATCTGTGACTATGGGTATGTCTATGCCTGTGGCTGCATCTGTGGCTGTGGCTGTGGTTGCTGCTGTGGCTGCATCTGTGGCTGTGGCTGTGGTTGCTGCTGTGGCTGCATCTGTAGCTGTGGATGTGGTTGCTGCTATGGCTGCATCTGTGGCTGTGGCTGTATCAGCAGGTACTTATTCGCATCTGGCTATGTCTGGAAGAAGAGAAAGGAGAATGCTAATGTTCAGCTGGTTTTCTCCTTTTTCCCTTTTTATTCAGTTCAGGACTCTGGCGCCACCCATATTCACGGAAGTCTATTAATCCTACCTAGAAGCATCCTAAAAGACACACTCAGAGTGTTTCCTAGGAGTTCTAAATCTAGTCAAGTTGACAATGATAATTAACCATCACAACAGCTGGAGCAAGAGTGGGCATAGCTGTTTGTCTTCTTGATACACAGGTACCCTGAGGTGAAACCATTAAGAGGCCTAATTAGAGGAAGTGACTGAATGAACATTAGACATCATTCTAGATGATATCTATAATATGCAAAATAATATTAGTTATATCAAAGGGGTTGATTAGCAATTGAGAATCAACATTATTTAAAAACCTGCTATGTTGAAAACATGGATAGCATTTTATTGATATCATCAGCACCTTGGTGATATTATTGAGTTAAGAATATTTTTCACACATCATGAGCATATGTAATGAAGAGAGTCATGACATCTTTTTTTGTTGTCAAATTCTGTCACCTCTCTGAATTCTTGGAGATTGCAAAGGGAAGGAGCAGGTCAAAATCCTTCCACTCCCTTGCACAGAGGACCGGAAACGCGGTGTATCCAGACTTGTCTCTTTTCTCGTTCAACAATGACCCAATTCTCTGTGTCTCGATTTAGACAGAAAGTGTTCTTATGTCCTAGTGCCACATTTTCCAGATTTCAAGGACAAGCGGAGTTACAAGTTACACCCTCTTCTTTGGGACCATGCCATTATCCTGGGATCCTCTGTCCCCCTTAAGGTGACCTGCATGGTAAATCTCACATGAAGTTATATTGGGGAGTCTCTGTGAATGTTCCCTGAAGTTCCAAGGACAGAGAAGCACGCCGGCTCTCATAAAATGATCATTTGGATTTATTTTGAGGCAGCATCACACATGTTATCCCCAATCTGTTTCTAATTCATTAAAATATTTTTTTATTTTACTTTAAAGGCTCTTGGTGAGCTGATAGCTCGCTCTCACAGGATAGTCCTCCCCGATGGGGCGAGTGCAGCTGCTGCAGGTACTGCTGCTCATATTTGATTATGTACATCACCACGCTCCGCGTTTATAAATTATGTTTATTGTGTTATAATTAGTAGTGCTAACAGCACATAATATCAATAAGGTCGTTAAATATGTAAATAATAAATAACGGCGATACCAATGGTGCTGTGCAGCTCCCAGCAGTGTGCACTCCGTCAGCCTGGGTCCACATTTCTCATCATCAGGGAGACATGGAACAGAGCCAATCCCTGGATTACTGAGCACAAAGCCAAGGGTGGAAGTTGTGTGCGAATTTGTTTAAGTGGCGGAAAAGGGCAAACGTGCAAGTTGTTTTCCTAAGAAATTGAGAATTGCTGTGCATTGTGGCAGACCTTACAAAAGAGTGGACTTTGGGAAAATTAAGAGGCAGATTTGGGGCAGGGAAAGGCCAGTTCAGCTTTCATTGTAAACGGCATCTGTTAAAATTTCCTGGCCCAGAAGCCCCTACACTCCCAGGAAATGTCCAAGGAGTGAGAAAAGCATGAACATCCAACTCATCACAGGAGCAAAGCCCTCTCCTCCGCACAGCTCACTCGAAGGCTTTGGGTAGCACCTTCCTGGCTGCTCCAGAATTGGAATTGGGTTAAAGGGCATGTTGATGAGTAAACCCAATTGATAAAATTTCAAGTGACCCCATGGGGCAGTGCCAAGGCTAAGGACAAGAACACATACCCAAATGGCCACAGGTACATAGAGGGCATATAGATTGAGCTCATTGCTTTGTGATAAGTGTGGAGTATGTGGGGGTTGGGGGTTATGCATGTCTTCAGGAGACTAGAAAGGGAATACCTACCGTGAAGAGGAAGAGAAACAGCAGATGCTAAGGCATTTTAACCAGGAAAACAAATACATGTAAGGAGCTCTGGGCATCTTGTCCATCCAAATCACAATGCCAGGATGACAGTTAGACAGTGGGTCAGAGTTGAGGAAAGCCAGATGATTCAAGGAAGTAGTCACAAAGGGAAGTCACAGGGAGGAATCAAGAATGGGAAAAGTCTCAGATGTGATGAGAGGCCTAGCAAAGCCAGAAAAGAATAATAATTCAGAACAAGAATAAAAGACCTACATAAAGAACCAGCAAGGACCTGGGAAACCCTGCTGAGCGGAGGCTGCTCCTGTGGGGCTCAGAAGGGCTGGAAGGCACCAGCTCTCCATTCTTCAATCGAGGCAATAATTAGCAAAAACTCAAAGAAAGCATTCAGTAGGAAGAAAAAAAAAAACCCCACAGGAACGAAAGGCTAAAATAATCTTGAAAACACAGAGATTAAGATGACAATTTCAGAAGCTCCAATGTCCCAGGAATCTTCCTGCATTATTAAATGGAAGTTCAAAAAAGGAAATAATAATAATAATAATAATATCTTAAATACTCAGAAGAAAAAGCAAAGATATAATAAAAGGAAGTTGATATTTCTGTGGAACAAAGATTAAATGGCCCACCATTTCCTACCACGATGAGCAGAAGTAGCATTACAGCACGATGTGGTATCAGGACTTTCAGAGAAATGGACACAATGGAAAAACATCACACAATCACAGAAGGCCAAAATAAAATCGCAGAAAAGCTAAGAATGGGGGCATCCCACAGGAGCTCGGGCCACTGAAGTTAATGAGCAAACATTTCCAAATTTCCTGGAGAAAAGCACTTCCCAGCTAGACTAATTCTCAACTTAGTAGACTATTAGTCAAGAGTGAGAAAAACAAGAAAGATAAGACTAAAAATCATGCAGTGCCTCCCAAGTGCAGCAGAATATTCAGGAAACATAAGTCATTTAAATCAATTTATAATCTTAAAAAGGAAAACAAGGTTTTTTTAAAGCAAGCTTTACACACACACACACACACAAACACACACACACATACACACACACACACACATACACACACACACACACACACACACACACACACACAAAGCCTCATCAGCAAGGCCTTTCAAACCATTAATTCATGAATAACTATGTGTTTATACTTATATATCCTAGGTAAACAGGATAGATACTCGATTTCTTCCCTAAATATAAAGTATAATTTATATCAAGCAAGTTGAAAATTTAAAAATTAGAGAAAAATAATTTCACAGTTGTTTCTATAGACTAAAGTTCTCACTTGAGCCTTTAAAATGAAATAAATAGTACTCCTTTATAAAGATCATTCTTGCATGTGCCTGTGCCTCCACATTTATGTGTATACCCAGATGTATGTTCTGTACATGCATGTGTGTGTGTGTGTGTGTGTGTGTGTGTGTGTGTGTGTGTGTGTGTGAGAGAGAGAGAGAGAGAGAGAGCCACATTCAGTAGCTCCTCCCCTATTTTTTGAGACCGTCCCTCGCTGATCCTGAAGCTCACTAGTACAAGAGCACTATCAAGTCCCACTGGTCATCTTGTCTCTGTCCCCACAACCCTGGGATCACTGCCATACACCTGTAGACATAGCTTGTTTTATATGGGTATTAGTGACATAGGCCCTGCTGTGTAGCAAGTAGTTTACCAACATAAGTATTTACCCTGGCCCACAAGGCTCATAAGCAAACAGGGTTCGTTCAGAGAACCCCGGGAAATCAAGTAGATCAGTAAAAATCCCCAAAGGTTCAAGCTGACACTCCTTCTCAAGCTCATAGTCAGGGGGCACCGACTGTGGCATTGAGCGGGAATTAAAAACCAGATTTGTAGTGCAACTGCAGGACCAGACAGACGTCCTCTTCCCCAGACAGCAATCTATTGATTCTCTGTGGTGGTTAATGCTGAATGTCAACTTCACAGGATCTAGAACTGCCGAGGTGACAAAGCCCTGAGCAGGTGTTTGAGGAGATTTCTCAGGTGGTTAACTGACATTGGAAGACTTCATTGTACTCATCGTCTGTCCAGGTGCTGCGGTCCAGGCTGACTGACGTGCGTCAGAGGCTTCTCCTCTTTGACTTTGTGTTTCTCATTTCGACATATCCCTGGAAGAAGCCATCGGGACCCTAAAGGCTTCCATTGCTCTCTGAAGAGCCCTTCAGCCAGTGGCTCTTATCAGGCGGCGGCGCTCACCGCTTTCTTGTGCTCCCATGTAGGCGGCAGTGTGTACTCAGAGCAGCTAGGAGAGCTGGCTGTAAATGAATCCATGCAAGCAATTCTACATGCAACAGTGCAGGGAGAGTGATGTGTGATAAAAATAGCATCTCAAATTAGTGAAACTGGAAGAGCATTCAACCACCAGGAGAGGAGTGCAAGCGCATGCGCGCAGCCAGAATCGCGGGCTCCCATCCATTTTATTAATTTACCCAGGGGAAAATTAGAAGATTCATTGTTACATACAATTGCAATTTCTTTTTTATCTTATTTTGGGCATATAATAGACTGCTACCTACCCAATCTATCTAAGATAGTGAAGAAAGGGGAAGCAAATAGGTGTCTTAATCAAAAGGGTTGAAGACGGGATTTGACAGTGATTTGCACCCAGCTTCAAGTCTAGTTTGATTTTGGGAAAAGGAAACAGGAAATGTGACCGTTTCTACTTATATTGTGCCACATCAGCCTCTTTTGCTCTGGGCAAAAGCAGAAATCTCCCTGTGGCAGTGTCAAATCTCTGTCTTCTTGGGAATTGTCAAAAACACGTTCCTTAATGAGATTAAAGGTTCTGTCAGAGAGAATCGGTTAACTGCGTTATGAGGCATGTTGGTATTGCAACTTTTGAAAATCTTATTTAAAAAAGAAAACAATTCAAATGATGTTTGTTTTATTAATTCCTAATTACGAAAATGTAGCCCATGTCCGGGGATGTATTCTGGTCCGGGGGTCGGAGAATGTTGAGCCCACGAAGTCTGAAAATAAATGCAATATCCATGCCTTTGTACTTGTGAATAAAATTAATGCCTATTATTTTTCTAATACAAATGAGGAGGGTCAGAGCTTGTAGCTGTATATAGATGATGGGTTCTAACGTTGATCTTCAGTGCAAAGACGTTGTCCAAGAAATTTACCCATGCAATGTGTTTCAGAAATGGGATAAATGTATAAAAATCGTGGTAAAACCTGTCTAAAAGAAATAACAATGCTTCTAAATGCAAAATAATGTTAAAATTAAACACTGTGCATAACTATACACAGCATGTTAATGTAGACTCTGTGTGCGTGCTACTAGAAAAAGAAAGAAAGGGAAATTCCAAACAGTTGGAAACGTGGATCTCGTGGATCTCAATGGAGGGAGCCTGGAGTCCTGTTTTGTTTTGTTTTGTTTTGTTTTGTTTTGTTTTGTTTTGTTTTGTTTTGTTGTTTTTTTGCACGTCTTTGCATAGTATTCTAAAATAATGTATGACATTTATAATAAAATTGCTTGTTAAAACCCTGATATATGGATGACGCTCATGAAGGACCATCTGTGTAATCATGGGAGAGAGTTGAACTTAGAACTCGTACACCCCATGCTAATTTATCAAATTCCCAAGGTGGTTGTGGATACCACTCCCTTACGTTCCTCATGCCTTAGCTTCACCACTGGGTCTGTAATAGCCCTGGCTTACCAGCTAAGGCTTTCTCCTCACTTCAAGTCATGTGTGTCTCAAATACCCCAACTTCTCACCCTCTCCCTCTCTCTCTGTCTGTCTCTCTGTCTGTCTGTCTGCCACCCTCCTCTGTGTATGTATGATGTGAATGAGTGAGTGTTCACACCTGTCTGCTGATATTCACACTCATACAGACATATGTGGTGGCAAGAGGTTGAATCCAGCAGATCTCTAAACCTCAACCTCACTGTTGCTGTTAGACTGGCTGGCTGCTCACTGAGCCCCCAGGATTGGCCTGTGTGCACTCTGCCAATGCTGAGGTCACAAATGAGTGCTGCTATGCCCAGCTTTTCATTGGTTCTGGAAATCTAGACCCAGGCCCTCAAGCTTGCACAGCAGTAAATTTTGCCCGCTGAGCTATGCCCCATCTCCAGAGTTCTTTTCTGTGTTGTACTTACTCAGACCAAACTCTTAGAGGAAGGTGTTTGTAGCGGCAATGCTGCCCTACAAGCGACACCGGTTGCACCACTTGAACTAGCTGCAGACTCCTTGCATTATCTACCCTCTGTTTCATGTGATAGCTTTCACATGAAAGCAACAAGGAACGTTCAGATGCCAAGATGACTTGTGACAAACACTTAGGCACAATGACACAAAACTCTGCTCCTATTCTCTACTGCAGCCCATGTGGAGAACTTGAAGCAACCAAAGTACCTCTGAGAAACAGCTGCCTGGTGCCACTGAGGCTTGGGGGTTCGGTGTGGGAGAGGTGGGGTTCCTATGCTCACTCATCTTGCTGATGGTTTTTAACTCACTAGTTGTTTTTACGCCTATGTTCTTCCAATCCCAAAAACCAGGACTTATTGAAGGAAAACACACACACACACACACACAAGCACAAAAGGGTTGCCTTGGTACCAGTGTCTCTTCACAGCAATAGAAGAGTGACTGAGACAGTGAGGCTTTGTGTGTGTCCACAAAAGCCAGAAGAGAGTGCTAAATCTCCCAAAATTTTAGTGGCAGGTGGCTGTGAGCCTCCTGGTGTGGGTGCTAGGAACTGAACCCCCATCCTGTGGAAGAGCAACAATCTTAGCCACAGGACCATCTCTCCAGCTCCCAGGGCTCAATTCTTGATCCTCTTCTCTAACCAAACTCACAGCATGGTACAGCCTCAAACACAGTCTATCTGCACAAATTCCCAAATACATGTCTCTTGCCCATTCCAGTTCCATATTGATTTCTGGGTTCCCTCCCATGCTTTCAGGGCATTTGCCTTTCTGATCCCCCAGATAATGATACTTTCCACAAATTTGCACTGCCAAAGCCCCTGAATTGCTTCCCCCTCCCCAGATGCATAAGCCACAATATATTCCCAATATATTCTGTTTGACATGGGAAGGGACTTCCTAAAACTATGTTTTAATCACTTTAAATATGCAAATTCCAGAGAGAGGAGTTATTAGTCCTAAAACTGGCCCACCTCGTGTGTATGAACTTGGGACCTAGAGAAGATACTTTTGGTGGAAGAGAATGCTACAGGACCCAGATAGAAAAGCTGCCTAACAGAGTCACATGAGGTTGACAACAGGTATATGAAAGGGTCATAGGAAACTCCAGAATGCTAGACCCTGCATACTAAGGCATATCAGTAAATGATATACATGTGACCATGTTCAAGAGCCCATATAACCACCGTTATGAATCCTTGGCTTTGTGAATAGACCATGAATAAGATGTCAGTCTCACTGCATACTGTACAACAGGCCGTGTCAAATACAAAGGCTACCTGCAATAAACCAGAAGTCAGAAGAGAATGTCAGATCTCCTGCAGTTTTACTTATAGGTGGCCATGAGATTCCCGATGTGGGTGCTCCCATGTTATATAGCAAGGACACTTGATCTCAAGACCTCAAATCAAAACCTGTCACTGTGACTGCCTGTTTACTGAAGGGTCCTCCTTCACTTGACTCCTGGACACAGCTTGAGTGGTGCTTGTGCCTCCTGTAGTCATCCATCCTGGAGACATTCCTTGGTCCACAGTCAAACAGCTTAGCAACTGTTTGAGCCAGCTGAAGAGGTCATGGCTGGGACAATCACAGCTCTTGGACTGATGTTCCAAAGGCACACATCCCCAGATAAGCCCATGAGGAACATGATGTGATGGAAATATCTATCCCATATTCATCTTGTGACTGCCAGCTTGTGGTATCACTCCAGATGGGAAAGACAAAAGACAGCATGAAAAGTATCCTCTTGAAAGCACCCTTTGGAAGTGTTCTGTTAGCCTGGCTACTGATACCCCAGCATGCTCCAACATTCTGAGTCTGACAAGCAGGATGATGCTCCTCCCACCCTAGAAGTAAGCCCATGCATTAAAGCGCTTCATTACAGCAAATGGCTGCTTGTTATTAATGCTGCTGTGAGGTTGTGTGCACAAGCAGTTAGCACCCCTCCGCCTAACCCTTCATCAGTAGTGGGCCACTTCCCTCCAAGAATCCCCATTCATTATAGTAGGCGGATCTCTAGAGCAATAGGCACGGAAGTCCCTGTTATTAACAGGGAAGCGGAGCTGCTTAAATTTGATTACCTTGTTTAATGAAGTGGTGCCTTTATTTACAGGGTGACAGGGTGAATCCCATTACGGTCACCATAAATCAGCTTATAAAAATGGACACATGTTTCAACAAAGTGATACATACATTTACACACTTAAAGACGAAGGAAGGCACTGTTTTAAAGAAATACTATTTTGAGATCAGCCCAGGAATTCAATTTGATGACTAGCTTTCTAAAATTCCTCATATTTTCTAGCTCAGAGATGCTGAATTTGGTTCACATCTGTTGGTGACTGGACCTCAACCTTCACTTTTGTCCCAGGACATCGATGGGCACAGATTTACTTCACACATGCAAAATTGCTTCAGGTTCTGGCCCCTGCAGTGGAGACTGTGATATCCAACCTACTACAGAACAGCCAAGAGCAACAGCTCCTCTGGTATCAGAGTTCTTGTTTGTATCAGTCCCATAGAACATGATGAGTGTCCTTTCAGCCCCTGGGAAATACTCAACTCCATATGGGATAAAACCCCATCCATATCCGCGCTCACCATGCTTCTCAAGGGAAACCAAGGGTCTGATGTGAAAGTCACAGGGCAGGCACCAGGGTGGGTAAAGCTACCTCTTTGAGGTCACTGTGTGATCACTTCTATGGTGGCTTGGAAGAGAATGGTTGCCCCATAGGCTCATATGCTTGAATGTTTCTTCCCCAGGACGTGGAACTCTATGAGAAGGATTAGGAGGCATGGCCATGTTGAAGGAGGTGTACCCCTGGGGACAGTCTTTAAGGTTTCAAAAAAACTTACAGCACCCCCAGTGTGCTCTCAAGGTCTCCTGCCTATAGACCAAGATGGGAGCTCTCAGGTGTCCCTAACCCCATGCCTTTTCTCTGTCAGGGTGGACTCTACACCTCTGAAACTGGAAGCCCAATCAAATTCTTCCTCAGTTGCCTTGGTCATGGAGTTTGGTCAGAGCAAGAGAAGTAACTAATACAAATCCTTTTCTGTTTCCCACTAAGTATGGCCTGCCCAAAGCTACAGCTGTAGTACAATGGAAAGAGATGGAGGAGCACCCCTTGGTCAGATCTGGGCACACACTTGTCAGCTGGGCCCTGGTCACCAAACCCATAGTCTCTGAGCACTGATGTTCCAGGAGTGCACCAAGGTGAGGGGAGAATGTCTGTCTACCCTATCCAGGCCAACAGGAAAGACCTGACATTCTAGGAACAGCCTGGCAGAAGTGACAGTATCATCAGTACAGCCCTTGAAAGACCAACTGTTCAAAGTGATAGGAGAGACATGGTAAAATGGGGCCTATGAACCACCATAATGCACAGTCCCAACAGCAGGACAGCCAATGTGTGCTGCTTTCAAAGGTTCCTCTCCCCAAGTAGGCTGGTCTTGTACTAATCAGACACAGTACAAAGGGGTGTAAGTTTTGGGGCTAGCGGCTCTCATTTCTACAAACCAATTCTATTATTTACTGCATGTATGACAAGCTCTTTCTTTCCATAAATTTGGGATAATAACTCCTCATTTTCCAAGATCAACGTGGAGCTTAAAGGAGCAACAGGGAAAACTAAGAATGGCTAATATAGTTAGTCGCGTGTAATAAAGATGGTGTCAGTGGTCAGTTCTGAAACCCTATACCTACAGGCAACCAACAGACTCAACACGTTGTATCTATATGTTTGCACATGTGTATGAATACCTATTTGGAACAACAATGGTCAAGTAAGAGAAAGCTATCAATCTGAGGGGGCAAGGAAGGAGCTGTGAGAGGCTGAAGAGAAGAAGGTAAGGTGGAAAAGGATGTGATTATATTTTAAAAACTTGCTTTCAAAGGTGGTTTATCCCTCCTTCTCCTTCCCCTCCTTCTCTTTCCCTCCTTTCTTCAATCTCTCCCTGCTTCCTGCCCTTCTTCTCTCCTGTTTGAATCTACACAGGATTTTTCCCAACACAGGTACACAAGCATACACACACAGACACACACAGATACACAAACACACAGAAACATACACACACACACACAAGATTTGTTAATAGCACTCACTGCATGCTGAAAATCCTTCCTTGTGGATCCCAAGTAAGTTGTGAACTATTTTTGAGAGCCTGGATGTTTTGGAGATCTCGAAAGTTTAAGTCTCCAGGAAAATAGTGGAGTTCCTTACTCTCAGAACAAACAGTTCATGCAAGTGTTTTTATCCTGCCTTTCTGGATATGTGGAGGTTGGGGGAGGCAGTCTACATAGAACACAAACCTCAAGTCCCTGGGATCTGGGTCAAAGGTAAAGGAGAGGTGTGGTCTGAGCCTAAGCTGTGACGATCTTCTATCTGGGAGCCAGACCTACATTTTAAGTAGAATGAAGATGAGGATCTTGGTACAGTAAACCTCTTAGAAGTATCAGAGCAGAGTGATTGTATTAAGTAGAAAATTTACTTTAGATAACTTCATAACTATATTCAGTGAAGGCTGTGTGTCTGAGTATGTAGCTCAGCAGGAGAACTCTTACCTAGCACACCCCTGATTCCCATACCAATAATGATGATGTTTTTTGAAAAATAAAACACTACTTACTCAAATTTATTTCAGACTCTGAAGTCCCTGAAGCAAATTCTGGTGGCAGACCAGACCCTTCTGGAGTGTTCCCTCTGCTGCACAGTGCCAAGCAGATTCAATTCCCTACCTATGGTCACTGCTGTGCATCAGACACACCTTTCTGTGGTAACAGAAAGCCTTGCAGGTTTCTCAATCTCTTTCCTGGCTTTGGTATAACATGCTCTAGATCCAAGAAAGTATTCCCCCAATCTACTTCCCAGTCTTCTACCTAGTAGAATGAAGCTCATTCCAGCAGAAAAGATGTTTGTGCAGACAGAAGTGCAGTGTTCCCAGCGGCAATGACATAACCTTTCTCCCAAGCTGCCATCAGCCCTGGTGTTTGCCTTGCACCAACTCCCAGCAGGTGTGGCTCCACAGCCCTCTTTGGGATGGTGGGAGAGATGCATCCTGAGCCAGGTGGGCAAAGCAGGAGGAGGCAGAGCTGGACAATCCCATGTGCAGGTAGTACCTCACCTTGTGAGTGGCAGATGTAACCTGAAACCACACTGGCCACCAATGGGTTAGTTATAAGACTGCAGTACAGAAGGCTCCTCTCCAGGGCGCCCTGCCTCTTCACTCTTCTGTATCAGACATGAAAGAAATAATTTCAGGTGCCAGGAAAGCATCTCAGATAAAAGAAAACACTGCAGCTTTCATGGTATTGAGTTTGCCCTGAAGCAACAGCTTTGATATATTTTTTAAACATCTTTCTTTATGTTTACAATTAATCCATGATTATCTACAAACACTTTTCTGGCCTTTAGGGATCTCACAGAAGAGAACAAGGGTCTTCTTTTTTTTTTCCTGGAGCATTCTTTTAAAGAAATACACTGAATACCATTTATAATGGCATTTGCATAGTCTTCCCATCTCCTAAGAACTTTCCCACACACAGCCTAATTTTAGTTCACTTAATTTCACCACAGACACAGGAGATAAGAGCTTCAGGATGCTCCCCTCTCCTCTCATGAATGACACGGTTCCATTCAAAGAGGAAGTTGAACACACAATTAGTCACTGAAATTTTTTGTGCCAACTTTTTGGAGGTGAATTTTCAAGCCACTGCTGCCTGCTATCAGAGGCCCTGAAAAAAAAAAAGATGGCAATGTCTGAAACACCAGAGATGCATGGCCCTTAATTTGGATAGAATGCCACCCACTGCCACACACAAGAAGACATGAGAATATGGGACTCCAGAGATCTCTTTTCTGTCTCCCTTCTCTGGAGTATCATTACTTTTTGGAAGCTGCTTTGAGCATTTCAATCCATATTAAGTAGGAGCAAAATTATGCAAAAAACATATCACTTTATTTCAATCTCTCATGCCATTCAGTTTAAAATGCAAACTATTCCACAGAACTTAGATATATAAAGTCCAATTACATGCCATTACCCCTTACGATGGTGGCATGTGTTGTCAACCTGACAGAATCGTGTGGAGGACAGGCTTCAGGCTTCTGTGAGGGATTATCTTTAATGCATTGGCTTAAGAAGGTACGTTTACTTCACTATAGGTGGGTGGCACCATTCCCTAGTTATCTTGACGGTATTGGCTTGAGAATGTATGTCCACTCTGGGTGGCGCCATTCCCTAGCTGGGATCCTGGAGTAGTAAATGGAGAAAGGGGGCTAAGCAGCAGGATGCATCCACCATTCTCTGCTTCTAGTTGCAGGTGCCACATGACCGGTTGCTTCCACTTCCTGACACCTTGACTGCTCCACCACAATGCACTGTGTGAATGAACTCTAGGCCAAAACAGGCCTCTCTCCTTTAGGTTCCTTGTGTTGGAGTATTTTTTTTTTCATCACAGCAAAAAGAAAACAGAGCATGACACCCTTCCTCATTTTGCACTCAGAATTTCATACCCTTGCTTTTACTCTATAAAAGGCAAAAGTTTCACATTGTGCATCTTGGCCTCTGAGCCCCTCTCTTCAGACACACGCTGATACCTATCCTCTGTCTCACTTACACTGCTCAGAGCGGTAGGTTCTCTACTCCTAAGATGGGGGCTAGGTGACCTCTTGCTTTCCAAGATCTGGTTGACTGGCTTCTCAGGTTTCGATCTGCTGTAGCAGCAGCGCAGAGGGTAGCTTTGCCGTATACTTCTCACTGGCTGACCTAGAGGTCTTTTTCTGGAAGAGGCAGCTAGAAGAAGTCAAGCAGAGATGGCTGCTTGTAATCCACAGAGGTAAGAATATTCCTGACTGCACTGAGCAGCGCATGGGAGTGGAGCAAAATCCTCTTATTCAGGGAAAGCATATTAGCTGATTGCTGGCATGTGTCTGTCTGAACTTGATTATCCCAACTGAAAAATGGGCATGCAACGCTTCAAAACTCTATCATTTGGGGTTTTTTTTGTTTGTTTGTTTGTTTTTGTTTTTTTAAGTAGTATTGGATCTAAGGAAAACTGAGTAGAAAGCTACCTGATAAATATAAAGGACTCCTAATCCTTTCCCCTCTATTCTCTTCCCTAGTTTCTTATAAACATGAAGCTGTGGTTTCTGCTGTGCCCAGAGACTGACAGACAAACATGAGGAAGACCTGCCTGTCCCTATACAGCCATTTTTTAACTTAGATGCTTCAATATAAAGCTATATGTCCTCTGCTCAACTTAGCTGTTTCCCTGAAGAAATTTAGTTTAGGTGCACTTCCCATAAACCTGAGTTGAGCATGTTCTTCAAGGCTCGTCTGTGAACATTAGAACTGTTGGGATAGGGGGGTGTTGAGATGACACGCATGAGGTCCTGTTTCTTCCTCTCCAGGACACACTCACTGTTCCCAGGGACGCCCTTGAGTAATGGAGAAAGTTCTGCTTCCAAGGTTTTTCTCTGCTTCTCCCAAGATGAATCCCAGCGACACCCAGATTTCCACATACGTCAGACCAGAGGATCTGGTGAGGTGAGACAGGCTTACGCTTCTTCTAATGTCCACGGGTCTCTCTCACTGGAGGATAGCCTGGTTTTCCCTAAGCCTGAGTCTCGTAAGGGGCTCATTTCCATCCCGTGTCATTTTGTCCCTCTGTTTTGAAGATTTCTCTGTGTGAAGGCCAGGCTGAACTCTTCTGCCTTGTCATCTTCCATGACCTGTCTTCTTCTGGGACTCTATGACCAGTTCTTACGCTCAGAAAAATCCATATACTCCTCTAAGCGTTTCAGCAAGAGCCAGGGTGGCAGCACACAACCGTATTCCCAGTACCTGTAGGGTTGGAGCAGGATGACCATGAGCCTGGGTTAGACAAAGATTTGGGAGCGAGGTGGAACACTAATGAATGATACTGTTCAAAGATCTGTTATGTTTGTTGGAGCTGCTCTGACGGTGACCCAGAGCTGTCTGTCAGGGAACTGTCATGGTTAATCTTCAGTGTTATCCTGACAAGACCAGTAGTAAACCAAGAGACATAATTCAGAGTGAGCCTGTGAAGGCACTAACAGGAAGTAGAAGTGGGTGGCACCTTCTCTTGGGTGGCGCGGAGGTAAAGATGCATAAGGAGAGTGCTGTGTGCTTGCCTATCTTTTCTCTTTGCTTCTGAGTACATCTACTCTGTTGCTGCTTCTGCTGCTGCCTTGCAACCTCTCTAGCATTCTGTCAGCCATCACTACATGACCTAATCCCTACAGGCTGCAAGCCATTACAGTAAATCCTCTCCTACCATATAGCTTTTTTTATTGATTCAGTTTCTCTAAGAACCCAGCCTAATACAGAAACAAATACTCTATAACAGTAGGCATTGTCTTGTGGGGCCTCAGAGTGGCTCAGACTCTTCACCACGGTCCCAGAGTGTCATGTCTGCACTTTAGATATGTGAGCAGAGACTTTTGTACATGAAACCTTCTGGAAACACTACGTAGAGCCCTGAGCAGTGTTAGTCCTAGCTGAATGGTCCCAGCTCTGCTGAACTCCCGTGTCAGGAATTTACAGGGTGAGTCCACATTCCACAGGCTGAGTGGGTTTCAAGGCTCGGCTCGCAAGAATTATACAAACGAAATTCTATATATGAGGAAACAGGCCCAGTTTCTAAATGACCTAGCCATGGTGTTTTCAGATTTTTGCCGCTCTGTGCCATTCTCTCCCTGGGTTGATTAATATGGCAGAAATCCAGCTCTGTACAGGCCATTGCTTTTATTTAATTAAAAGGAAAAGGAGCTGTAAAGTGAGAGCAATGCCCCCCCCCCTTCTTTGTTTTCCTTGCTTATTCCTGCTGGAAACTTCCTCTGGCCAAGACCCACTTGGGAAATTTCCATTCCAGAAACATTTTATGAAGTTGCAAGAGACAAATGAGGTGATTTGAATAAGTGGATGTTGTATTTGCTGCTTTGAAGAGCACAACACAGACCTTTGGAGTAATAAATGCCATGACTCACGAGTGTTGCAAAACTTCCTCAGTCGGGATTTTGTGAAACACTTGCAGGTCCTTAATCAAAGGATCGTTCCAGAACAGGCAGTGCGGTGAGGCCCGTGCGGCTGATAGCACAACACACACTCACTTAAGTCACAGTGTGATTTAGTCTGTGTGGGGACACCAGACTCCATACTGCAAGAGTAGAGGGGAGTAGTGCGTTATGGGAGAAGATAGTGTCCCTGGTGTGCCACTTGCACAATCAGGATTATGACTCCATAGACTTTCCCTAGGCACGAGTGGAACATGCTGAACTGATTTACAAGGTTGAAAATAGGAACATTCCTTCACGGTTGCAAATTTGGCCACCCTGACCACTGTACCAACTAAGGACACCCAATCTGACATTACTGGCTCCTCTCTCCTCTCTCCTGACATCCTCTGAATACTTACTCTTTCAGGGAGATAGGCTCTGAAGAGGCAGAAGAAAATCCCATCGGTGTTGGGATTGCTCATTTGCCCTGACCTGAGCAGTCATCTCTTCCTAATTTTCCCATCATGCTCAGTCGCCTAGGACTGGCAAGGTTCCAGCCTCTTTTTCTACTCACCTACAAACACGGGTTTCCGGTCCCTTTTCCTCATCCCCAGGAACTAGGAACTAGGGCAAGGCAGAGTCCTGGGGAGCCTCACCTGAGGTTTCCATAGTAACCACAGAAGGCACTATTGTAAGTCATCTTCCGCACCCCTGCTGATTCCTTCTCAGAACTTCAGGTTGCCAAACAGACTGATGAAGCAATTGTATGATCCCCAAGGACAACAGTCTGGGAGACAGGGCCTCCCCCAAGCCAGCCAGGGACCTGGGAGCTAGCTAAGGTGGCGCTTGAACCTCAGCAGGGCCATCGGGTTACCACGTGATGCTGGGCATGGGACTGAATCACTTGAATGCTCTCAGGTGCTTCTGTTCAATTTGCCTGAGTCAAAGTGTAAGTTTGCCCTTTGCTCTGGGACTCTCCCACGCTAAAGGGTCATTCGAGTAAGAGATGGGTCAGATGTGGTGTGATTGGGGCTGTCTTCAGATTCAACCTGGTCTGGCAGTTGGAAGAGACTACCCTCACACAGGAGGAAAAGCTCCGGCAGAATCCAGAGTGACTGCATTGGGGGTCACAACGCTCCAGAGTGAATGCATCCGCGGGTCACAACACTCCAGAGCGAATGCATCCGCGAGTCACGCAGCAGACAGACACAGCAAACACTGAGCGATTGCCCACTTCAAACCCAGAAAGTCTTGGCGATATTTTCTGATGTCTGTAGTTCTGTACCCAGGCTGTCCTTCCCTCTTCTTCCCCTGGTCCTCATCACCTTCCTATTCAGATGGACATTTCTGGTTTCTCATCCCCTTCTTCTCTCCCCTCTCACTCTCCTCCCTGCGTTGTATCAACTCGCCTCCCATCCAGTTTTATGACACCATCTACCAACAAACCAAACAGCCATACTTTAAAAAATGGGCTGGTTTCTGAAAGGAAATAACAACAGCGCAAAGATAATAACAAACAGATTGGAGGGGTGATGGCCGTATCGCGCAAAGCCCACGCAGGGGTCTGGCTGCCGCTCCATGTGGATTATGTCCGACACTCCCGGACAAGTCTCCTCACAAATGCTGGCATCTCTCTCCTTTCTTCTGCCTCTTGTCGCTTTTTGTTTTCATTTCTAAACAAAAACAGACAGAAAATAGCCCACAAGACAGAGCTTCAGTGTATGTATTTGTTCACGTTTTAGAGTAGGGACAAGCCCTGCGTGTTGTATGGGAGTCGGCTCTGCAGCCATCCACCGGGTTTATTATTCTGAGCAGCACTCGATCACATGTGGCCCTGTGAACAGAGAGTAATGCTGGCGAATCGTCCCGGGGGCTTTTCTTCTGTGTGTGAGTGGTATCCATCTGTCAGCTGTCAATGCCAGTGAGAGATATACAGGGCTGTCACTTCTTGTCAGCCAGCATTTGTGAAGCCTTGCGCAGCTGCTCCACAGCACACAGTGTCCTTATTGAAGGCCAGTGAGGAGCCTCAGAGCTGCCGCCGTGAAAGAGAAAAGAGATGCCCTGGCTGCTACAGGGTAGGAGAGGCAACTTGTCAAAGCCAGGAGTCCAGGCTACATTGCTGCCCACCCCCACCCCCCCACACACACACCAAAGAAAGAAGTTAAATAACAAAACCCTGCACTTTGTTTCCAGAAAACCCTGCATAGGTTGTAGGGCCTGTGAAAGCCATAACAGCAAAGAAAATTTATATGTCTGTAAATGAATGTGTTCAGAGTAGAGATGGTGGTACACATTTTTTAAAATCAACATAATCTTAAAAGGACATATGTTTTTATGCTCTCCCCTATATAAATTATATTACTACAGAGACTATGCATATGCATAGTAGTTGGTTTAATGGAACATATATTTAATATGGTTTAAAAAATGAGCATCATGAACCCAGACATGCCCACATTGTAATAATGCACATGTTAAAAACTGGGTTAATTTTGATATGGAAACACTCAATTCATCACAGCTCTGGTGTGCCATTGGACTTTCCAATACGTTTATTTATAGAGTGATTTTTCACTTAATTGAATTATTTTAAACTAACTGTGGTTCTGGTTTTGTGGCCTTTCTGTGGGAAATTCCCTGTTCAACACCTGTGTCAGTTAAACTGCGCGCAGTCCTTAATACATTCGCAGGCACACGGACTACAGTATGACCCTTCCCTTTTGATTTCTGCTTGAAGTGTTGGGCAATTTTGTTCTCTCTCTCTCTCTCTCTCTGTGTGTGTGTGTGTGTGTGTGTGTGTGTGTCTGTCTGTCTGTCTCTCTCTCTCTCTCTCTCACACACACACACACACATACACACACTTTAACATATCTTTAGTAAAGAAAAGAGGTTGGAAAGGTGGATACTTTAAGCTTTCATGCAAAATAGGTTCTTTATCTTTCAAACAAAGTGCTAAGAATTTCTCAGGAAGGAAAGTAGGGATTTATTAATATTAATCACTGAAATAAAGAAACAGGGCTAGAAAACTAAACTCAGAACTGGGCTCTTTAAGATCCTGCTGCTGATGCTGCCTGTGAGGGTGGTGGTGGAAGGGGTGACTGTGGCAAGCAGGGTGAACCCCACCCTGCCTACCAGTCAGCTGTCCTGGGGAGAAAGCCCCGGTGCCAGGCTGATAGTCCTGCCGTCTGATGGGACATGCCTCATGCCATGTCCAGGGAAGGTGTGAGAAAGATGTGACCCAGGACACAGATGAGACCAGACACTCCATGCCTCCTGTCCCCAGAAGCAACAATGAGGTGTGGAGCACAGAGCCATGGAGAAGCTGGGTAGAACTTGGATTTAAGGAATTCCCAGGGGCCGGTGAAGAGAAAGGGCAAGGTTAGTTCTCAGTTCGCCTGTCAGAATCAACTGACACCAGATGTACATGCTCCTAAGGAGAGTCGGCCACTCCAGGACTAGAACAGCAGAGAAAAGCTCGGCGTGGGGAGACCAGGGATTATCCTTAGGTTACAAGAAGAGAGAATGCAAAGTTCCAGCTTGCTTTCTATGGCAAACTGTAAATATTACCATGGATGAAACTGTACATGTGGATCGCAAGGCTGGCTGTTCTGAAGAGCTGGAGTCCTGAACCTGTGGCTGTTAGCAGTGGTGCTTGGAAATCGTTGTCTACAAGGCCAGCAGCTCCACATCTTCCCTCCTCTCTCCCTCCCCCTTCCCTTCTCCTGCCTCCTCCCTCCTCCCCTCCATCCTCTGCTGCTGTGTCCCTCTCCTTTCTTGCTTCCATTGTTATATGCCTGACTTTGACCTGAGCCTTCTACCTGACCTTTAGCCTGCCTTCCTCACATAAAGATTAGATGGTGCCAGTGTAGACAGCCCAGAGTAATCTCCCCATCTCAAGGCTCTCGGGATATTTGCAAAGTCTCCTTTGTACAGGTAAAGTGACACATTTGGTCACTGTGTGGTTAAGGGGTCCATGACCAGTGTATTGTAGTATAACAAGACTTCAAAATAACAGCCAAGAGGACAAACGGCAGGCAAAGCTGTTTGCTGGAGATCGTTTGCATAGATTTAAGGGTGGGAAGAGATGTGTTGGGGCAACTCTGAGAACATGGGTCGATGGCAGAGGAAGAGCTGAGTTCCAGGCATCCAGATTTGAATTTATGTGCTCAACCTGAAGGAAATGCTCATTGCTGAATCTGTGAATGGAACAGGCAGGTCCAGGGCCTTTATGCCCATACAGGGACTTCATGCCCATAGCTGACAAGGACAGTGGGGCTTAATACCTCCTTGACTCAAGATTAGCATCTGTTCCTCAGCCTGACAGGTGTCAACTTGTTTCCCATAGACTTGGTCCACTGTGCGGAAGAAAAAAAAGCCTCATGACTCTATGATTGTCCACTACTCCTTTTGGTCATTGAGGAAGGAAAGACTAGAAATTTCTATATGTAGAAGGTTCTGGAACAAACTGCACTGGGGCTGAGTAGTGCCCCTCTTAAGTGTTGGCTTGCTATAGTGATGTGATTTTAATGGATGAGATTCCATCAGACATTTTAATCTGTGAGCATTTTGATTGTTAATTTCATTAGTTGTTCAGACTCAAATATGTTAGGACAGGAAACTGACACAGACAAAATAAAGGAAACAGAAGGACCACCTACCGACCTCCAACGTGAACCCAGCTGAGCAGAGCAGTAAACAGGTGGCCACGGGGCTCACAGCCCAGGATACAGGTGTACATGGATCTCAGGCTGCGCAGCAGTAAATCTTGCCCACTGACCCCTCCGAGAACGGACAGCCAGTGGAAACGGACAGGATTTCAACAGATGGGCTTGTAAAGTTTCTTCTTTGCTGGGGGGCAAGAGAGAAATGGCCTTCCATGGAGGCGGTGGGGTCAGGGGTTGATGTGAGTTACTGTGATTAAGAGCCCAGAAGGCAGGAGGGTATTTATAGACTTAGTTATTCTTAAGGACTGAAAGGTACAAACCTAGGTAAACTGGATGGAGAGAAGCCTGGTTTTCACAAGGTGCTTAAGGGAGTTTCCTATAGCCAGAGTGATAAGAATTACAGCTTCTCTCTCAGTATATGCAAGTCACTAGACTACGTAGTGTTTAGAAGACTCTCTGCTCATAGTATAGTCCCTCTCTCCCTTTCTTTCCTTTCCCTCATCTCCCCTTTCTTTATTTCCCTTAGACCTCATCATTACCCTTCATACAGCTATTTCGTGGAAGCACCAGGTCACTTAAATCACAGTCTCTGAGGGGTCTCCATGCAACCCTGGATCGTATACCAACTCAAAGGGCTGAGTGGGCACAGCCCATAGAAGGAGGCGGGCCTGCGCTTGAAGGTCTTCAGCAGGACACTCTCTCTGCTGGAAAAGTTACATTGTAGCATTTTGAGTTTACAAAAGACTATGTATCTAACTAATGACTACTATATTGACAGGCGTTTGGACGTGGCTACAATGTTGTAGGGAAAACATGATGTCTCCATTGTCTTTGACTTCCAGTAAGCCCCAGGAAATTGTTAATCATTAAGAGGTACCTTACTGGCTTCTATTCCAATCTGAAGACATGAAGCAGAGCTCTGTCTGCAAGTTTCAAAGGTCCAGCAGAGAGTTGTGAACGTGATGAGATACAAGCTTGGGATAGAAGGGAAGGCACCAACAAAGTAAGTGTTGTGTATTGACATTTTTATTAGTAAAATATAACCGAAGGGACGAAATTGACAGCAATAAAATTTTCCAAGCCGAGACGACACAATTACAGCCTGGGATCTTGTAACCCACCAGGAGACCATTAAAGAGCAGTCTTCATGATTGCACACCAAAGAAAACAAACCCACAAAAACACCTTGTCAGGGTACATTCCTTTCTGCTCCACAGACCGAGTACCTACCAATTTTCTCCCCAGGAGAGGTAACAGAAAGCATGCATTAGAATAACAATAATAATAATTCCTATGGTTATAAATATTTTCAGGGCCTTACAAATTTCCAAATGCCCAATTAGCCTACTGGAGCTATAGAAAGTTCCAGGAGGGAAAGCAATCCTGTCCCTGTTAGGAACCCCCAATCTATACACCATTTATGCTTCTCCGTTGAAATGTTCTTCTGGAGAGGGCAAACAAGGGTTTACTACATTATTTTGGCCTTCACTTTAGCCTAATTCTAGATTTCCCATCAGTGTGTATTGGCATGCATCTGTGTGTCCACCCCATCATGGTGAATAGTGTATATCTGGGTGTGAGTGAGGATGTCATACAATGTGTATTGATGTGCATATGTGTGCCTACCCCATCACATTATATAGTATGTATTTGAGTGAAAGGGTGGATGAGGATGGCATATATTTTATTACTCACTGGACTTCCTTTGTTTACTAATGCCTGTGCATTATAAAAGCTTGGGTTATCTGGGAAGTAGGAGCAACACATTGAGGTGAAGTGAGGGAGGCCAAACATTGGTGAAGATTGTCAAAGGACCAAAATGGAGCCATTGGGCATGTAACACAAGGAACAGAACAAGGTCAAGTGTGGCTAGAGAGCAGGAGCCATGATGCCCTTTGTATGTCACATGAGATCCAGCAGACCAGCAGCCCATCTGCCACAGGGAATTTGTTAAGCAAAAGATAGTTGAGTCACTGGGTACTATGCAATTATGTTGATCTAAGAGAGTCAGAAAGTTCCAACTCTTTAACGCACAATCAGGAAATGTGTGCTCTCTTACCCTAAGCATATCACCACCACCACAACAACAACAACCACAACCACCACCACTCTTCCAACCTCCACACTAGAGGCTCATGACTTGATTGCTTTTCTCTGCTTCTGAACCACAGCACACCACCCCACTTGCAGCTCTCTGAGAGGTCAAGTCCTCCTAGACCTGGGTAGCTCCTTCTAGAAGCCCCGTGACCTCCATAGACTGTTACATCTTCCTGCCTGCATTTAGCTCTCAGCCAACATGTTGCCCTTGGCATCAATGCCACTCCAGGCTCCAATAAAGTTACAGAGACCTGATTTGTCTTCTCACCTGAAATAATGAAAAAGTAAATTAGGTTAGAGGGCATAAAACACCTCTAAAATAACTTTAAAGAAAACAGATATCAGGGTCTACCTGTCTATCTCTGAGAACAGCTCCCTGAGAGACAGAAACGTGGGAGCTGATCTCTGTGGGGCAGCTCTGGATTTTTGCCTAGAGAGTTTCTGGGACAAGATACAAAGCAGAAACCAAGAGAATGATATGTCCTGGGTGGAAGACACAAAATGATGTTAGGGGGACAAAGACAGTCAGAACTGCCAACAGACTTTGAGAGACTAAAGCTGTGAGCAGGAAGACCTGGAGGCCCTGCAGTGTTTGTCTGTAGAGGTGAGGAGACAAGTTGAGCTTGGTGAAGATGCTTGTCATCAAAAACATGAGAATGCAGACACTGAACCTCACAAAGAGCGCAACATTCTTTCCTTTATATGACCATTGCTTCAGTGTAAAAATGAAAGAGACTAAGGGGAAACCTGTGCAAGACACATCAGAGATAAAAAAAAAGAGAGAGAGACATGCAGGAAGGCTACACAGACAAAGCCTTACTCATCAATAACACTCAGACCAATAGCCCACTCATGAGCAGGCAATAGATATCTACAGATATTTCAGGTGTATGAGAAGGTCATCAGTGTTGCATTAAGGAAATGCAAACTAAAACCATACTATAAAAACATTACTCCCTGGGAATTTCATGAATTTATTGTTTTTGATAGCTAAGTAGTATTCCATTGTATAAATATACCACATTTTCTGTATCCATTCCTTTGTTAAGGGATATCTGGTTTCTTTCCAGCTTCTTGGTATTATATATAAGGCTGCTATGAACATAGTGGAACATGTGTCCTTATTACATGTTGAAGCATCTTCTGGGTATTTGCTCAGGAATGGTATTGGTGGGTCCTCCAGTAATGCTATGTCCAGTTTTCGGAGGAACCACTAAACTGATTTCCAGAGTGGTTGTACCAGCTTGCAATCCCACCAGCAGTGGAGGAGTGTTCCTCTTTCCCCACATCCTTGCCATCATCTCTGTTGCCGCAGACCCTCTGGGCCCCTTTGTCTGCTTGGAACGGGTCTCTAGTCACAGATGAGCAAAGAGTTGGAATGGAATGACAGACATGCACACAGGAGAGGTTGTATAGAATCTGAATGTAATTTGTCAAATCGAGCATCAAACTTTTTATACAGAAGACAATAAGGAAGTTGGGTGACATATCTGCAAGGTACAAAGAGGTTACTTGATTCTTACACAAAACAGAGGAATGCAAACACAGAAGGTCTAAGAGGAACCACCTGGAATAGAATTCATTGTTAACAACTGGGATCAAAAGGAGCTCCACCTAAGATTCACTTAATCTTAGAAACCAGGGTCAAGGGTTTCGTGCCCTTGCCATAGTTCCTATTTTAGTCTATTGTATAGTCCACCTTTCCCCTAGGCCATTGTAAATAGTTCTAAGTATCTATTCTGGTTTCTCTTTAGGTCTCAAACTTCCTTCTTCCTAGATGATGGTAAATTCCTGTGTAGGGCAGTGACTTAGCTTTTATTCAAAGAGATAGTGTAATACCAGAGGCAATTCTGTATGTCACTGAATAGACAACATTCTTCCTGAATTCCAAGCCCATGGTTAGCTCAAGGACTTTCTAGGAAGTTGGAACATTGGTGAAGGCTTGGCTATGTCAGAATTCAATCTTAAAAGTCACTTATAATAGGATAATACTAAAAGAGAGCACATGGATCCATACACCAAACTAACGTGGGAATGGAATATTAATGTATGGGTTAGAGAGGACGCCAGACTCCAGGAGGTGAGTTTCCATGAAACTCTTTGCCTCATGAGAGCTTCCAAGCCTCTGGGCCTGTCAAGCTGACTCGACCAGAGTGTGTGGCACTCTGTCTCCACGTCTGTTGTCACCTGAGTTTTTGATCTTAGCCATTCTGACTGATGTGAGGTGGAATCTCAGGGTTGTTTTGATTTGCACTTCCAATCACAAAAAGACACACATAGTATACACTCATTGATAAGTGGATATTAGCCTAGAAGCTTGGAATACCCAAGATAAAATTAACAGAACACATGAAGTTCAAGAAGAAGAAAGACCAAAGCATGGATACTTTGGTCCTTCTTAGAAGGGGAAACAAAATACACATAGGAGGAGATACAGAGACGAAGTGTTGAGCAAAGACAGAAGGAATGACCATCCAGAAACTGCCCTACCTAGGGATCCATCCCATATATAGTTACCAAATCCAGACACTATTGTGGATGCCAAAAAGTGCTTGCTGACAGGAGCCTAATATATCTGTCTCCTGAAAGGCTCTGATAGTGCCTGACAAATACAGAGGTGGATGCTCTCAGCCAACCATTGGACTGAGCATGGGGTCACTAATGGAGGAGCTAGAGAAAGGATGAAAGGAACTGAAAGAGCAAGCATCCCAATAGGAGGAACAACAATATGAACCAATCAGTACCCCCAGAGCTCCCAGGGACTAAACCACCAACCAAAGGGTACAAATGGAGGGACCCATGGTTTCACCTGCATATGTAGCAGAGGATGGCCTAGTTGGGCATCAGTGGGAGGAGAGACCCTCGGTCCTGAGAAGGTTTGATGCCTCAGTGTATGGGAATGCCAGGACAAGAAATTGGGAGTGAGTGGGTTGGTGAGAAGGAGGGGGTAGGAGGTTTTTGGAGGGGAAATCAGGAAAGGGGATAACATTTGAAATGTAAATAAAGAAAATATCTAATTAAAAAAACATTACTCCCTTCATAAGGGCTGCAACTAGAAATCTTATGATGAATTCGTTTGAAGTTGGACTTTCTAGTTTCATTGGATGACCCGTCCAGAAGGTCTAGTTATTCGAGGGTCTCGAGGGGACCTCCTCCTAAGAACCAAATGGGGGGTAGAGAGAGACGAGGGTCTTGTACGAGTAACGACACAGAAACCGTTCTGAAGTTGTATCAAGACCCCAATGTATTGAGAAAGGTCCAAGGCTTAAATGCACAAGCAAAAGGGGAAGTACAGACACTTATCAGAGGGAGGGGTGGGGCAATACAAGCAAAAGGAGAAGTACTTATTAGTGGGAGGGGTAGGGCAATACAAGCAAAAGGAGAAGTACTTATGGGAGGGGGAGCAATAGAAATTCTTTCTTTTGGCAGCTACACGGGAAAGCAGGAACTTAGTGGTATCAGGGTGTGGTCAGGACATTGGTGATGACCTAGGGCTGGAACATCCCGTGGTTCTCAGAATCCATGTGTCCGTGGCCCGCTTTTGACCCCTTTTTCTTCTGGGGGGAGAGGCCCAATTTAGAGATCAAGAGTTGTCTTTTTTTTTCCATTTTTTATTAGGTATTTAGCTCATTTACATTTCCAATGCTATACCAAAAGTCCCCCATACCCACCCACCCCCACTCCCCTACCCACCCACTCCCCCTTTTTGGCCCTGGCGTTCCCCTGTACTGGGGCATATAAAGTTTGCAAGTCCAATGGGCCTCTCTTTCCAGTGATGGCCGACTAGGCCATCTTTTGATACATATGCAGCTAGAGTCAAGAGCTCCGGGGTACTGGTTAGTTCATAATGTTGTTCCACCTATAGGGTTGCAGATCCCTTTAGCTCCTTGGCTACTTTCTCTAGCTCCTCCATTGGGAGCCCTGTGATCCATCCATTAGCTGACTGTGAGCATCCACTTCTGTGTTTGCTAGGCCCCGGCATAGTCTCACAAGAGACAGCTACATCTGGGTCCTTTCAATAAAATCTTGCTAGTGTATGCAATGGTGTCAGCGTTTGGATGCTGATTATGGGGTGGATCCCTGGATATGGCAGTCTCTACATGGTCCATCCTTTCATCTCAGCTCCAAACTTTGTCTCTGTAACTCCTTCCATGGGTGTTTTGTTCCCAATTCTAAGGAGGGGCATAGTGTCCACACTTCAGTCTTCATTCTTCTTGAGTTTCATGTGTTTAGCAAATTGTATCTTATATCTTGGGTATCCTAGGTTTGGGGCTAATATCCACTTATCAGTGAGTACATATTGTGTGAGTTCCTTTGTGAATGTGTTACCTCACTCAGGATGATGCCCTCCAGGTCCATCCATTTGGCTAGGAATTTCATAAATTCATTCTTTTTAATAGCTGAGTAGTACTCCATTGTGTAGATGTACCACATTTTCTGTATCCATTCCTCTGTTGAGGGGCATCTGGGTTCTTTCCAGCTTCTGGCTATTATAAATAAGGCTGCTATGAACATAGTGGAACATGTGTTCTTCTTAACTGTTGGGGCATCTTCTGGATATATGCCCAGGAGAGGTATTGCTGGATCCTCCGGTAGTACTATGTCCAATTTTCTGAGGAACCGCCAGACTGATTTCCAGAGTGGTTGTACAAGCCTGCAATCCCACCAACAATGGAGGAGTGTTCCTCTTTCTCCACATCCACGCCAGCATCTGCTGTCACCTGAATTTTTCATCTTAGCCATTCTGACTGGTGTGAGGTGGAATCTCAGGGTTGTTTTGATTTGCATTTCCCTGATGATTAAGGATGTTGAACATTTTTTCAGGTGCTTCTCTGCCATTCGGTATTCCTCAGGTGAGAATTCTTTGAGCTCCCAACAATTGGAAACTCAGTTGTGTCGTGACTTTTTTCAGATAGGATGTTTTGCTGAAGCAAACTTGTGTTTTCTGAAAGTTGCCTGATGAGAGGGCATGGGATGTTTTGCTGGAGCAGACACTGGGCGAGCACCTGGTGTTTAGAAAGGGTATAAGTATAACCCGGCAGACAGACAGTGGATGACGCTCTTGCACTGGTTTGCCTTGACACTCTTTACTGGTCCTCATTAGGCTTCTGGTGCTGTTCTGGCTGCTTCTCGCTGCTTTGTTGGACTCATGCTGATCCATGGAGCCTTGAACTTTCTTCTGGATGGAGCCACTGCTATTGATTCATGTTTAGTGTTTGCTGAGTGGACCAGGCTGCAGCTGATGATTCACGTTTGGTGTTTGCTAGTGGACTGGAATTCTGACTATGAAGATTGGAATCACCCCCAAAGAACTATTTCTAAACAGGTCCACAGACCTGACTACTTTTCCTTACCTCGCATGGGTGGTGGGCTAATAGGGAGGTTGAAGCAGGTAAGAACCATAAAGTAGGTTTTAAAAAATTGAAGCCTACAGTCATTGACAAAGATCTAAAGAAGCAGGATACATGTGTGGCGCTATGAGACTGACTCCACACTGGGAAATTCTTTGGCAGTTTCTTCAAAAGTGAAGCAAGGATGTGCATTAGTACATACTGATTGCACCCCCGGGAATTCACCCAGGACTGAATCACACAGTCCAGCAAAGGCATGCGTCAGTGTTCTTAGCAACCTTTTATTAGTTGCCTGTCTCAGGAGAATGACGTTTAACAGGTAAACAAGAAGGAAATATTCTGGGGTGGAGGAGCTGAGGGAATGGTCAAAATTGACGTGGTGATGACTTCAGATCTTGATTAATGAAGAAACTATCTTGCATTCTACACTTGAAGCAGACAGATCGTATCTGCTTCCTCGAAATATTTTTAGGTGACAGCACTTTCAATAATACAAGGAAAAATAGAGTAAACTTTCCCTATTTGACACCCCTCCTCCCTCACAAAAAAAGTGAACAGTGGAGATATTCTCAATTGTCTGGACTCAGGAATGTAGGAATAGTAAGTCCAATTTTAAACAATGCTCGAGTTTCTTCTAAAAAGTTAAGAAATACAGCCAGAGAAAAAGAAACTATATAACTATCTATATAACTTATATCTATATAAGTGCATCTCAGTAAGAAGAGGCTTGAGAACATTTAAAGTAGAAAAACATAAAGCCCCAAACAAGGTCAAGTTCACAGGTGTCTAGAATTCAACCAACGGTGAGCAGCTTATATGTGTTGTGTTGCTTTTCCTGTTGCTGTGATAAAATGCTTGGCAAAGGTGAATTCAAGAGGAAGGGTTCCATTCTTACTCCATCTGGACGGTACAGCCCATCACTGTGGGGAGCACAGTAGTGAGGCTGCAAAGCTCTGATCCCACAGTCAGGGGCAGAGTGAGGAAAAAGGCTGGGGCTCAGCCTGATTGGTCTTTCTTGTGTAGTTCATGACCCCGACCGTTGAAACTATGCTCTCTACGTTTAGGGGAGCTCCTCCCCTCAATCTACTTAATCTAGAGAATGTCTCACCATATATTACACACTCATATGCTAGTCTCTTTGGTGATTCTAGATCCTATCAACTTGATAATCAATATTAACCATCACATGAAAAATCAGTAGGGATACACACACTAAAATAAAGATAAAAACAACTAGTGGAAAGCAATACAAACCCAGAAATGGTAGAGTTAGACAGCGCTAAGTGCTTATTATAGCTGTGTTGTACATAGTAAAGTTTTTCTGTAAATTTTTTTCTTAATTCTTGAGATTATAATATAATTACAGTATTCACCTTCCTTTTCATCCATTTGAACCATCCCATATATATACCATGTGTGTGTGTGCGTGTGTGTGTGTGTGTATCTTTGCTGTTTTTCAAATTCATGACCTTTTTTTAAACATTAATGTGGATACTTGCCTATATGGTATGTATATATCCAAAAATACACAAATGCACCCATCTCAGTTAGCATAATGTTGTTTGTCTATTTTAAGGGTAAACTATGGGGTTGGATAACCAATTGGTGTGCTCTTTCCTGGGGAAGACAATTTCTCCCACACTCCGCAATCTTAGTTGCCTGCAGTTCTTTGTGTAGGATTGAGGCCTCATAGGCTTTCTCCTGCCTGTGTTGTATGTTTGTTGACATTCTTGTTCAGCTCATATTTAGACAGTCCTGTTGGTGAGGGTTTATGGATGTATCTTGTGATATAACTAAGAAATATAATATTCCAGCCAACTTCCCAATTCTCTGGATCTTGCAGTCTTACTGCCTCCTCTTTTGAAATGATCCTTATGCCTTGGGCATTAAAGTCATTTTATAGATGTATCCCTTGGGAATGGACTTCACATCTCTTGATTGGTTTTGGTTTTCTGTAATGATCTCCATCTATTGCACAGAGAAGTCTCCTTGATGAGGAGTAAGGACCACACTTATCTATGGGTTTAACGAATGTTTAGACTGTAGTTAGGGATTATGCTGGCTTAGTAAAGTAGTGGCTGATTTCCCTCTTGTGAGCAGGTCTTAAATCCAATTAAAGAACTGATGATTACCACAAATGTACCGCACCCTTAGAGTTATGATGTTTTTGTTGTGCTTCATACGTGTCAGAGCTATGTAGGGCTGTTCTTTGCTTCCTTCCTTTGGAAGCTCTCATGGCACTTTTTGATACCCTAAAAGTTAGTCCTCAGACAGGAGGTTTTGATTTATATTATTTTTAATTATGTGTTTGTGTGTGCATCTGTGGGTGACATGTGCTCACAAAGGCCAAGGTACAAGATCCATTGGAGCTAGAATAACAGGAGGTCTCAGGCCCACTAAGATGGGTGCTGAGAACTGAGTTCTGCTCTTCTGCAAGAGCAGTACTCATTCCTAACTGTAGAGCCTTCTCTCCACCTATGTTTTCTCTGTATTTTCAAAGTTTAAAAGGCATGGGTCTAGTAAGATGGCTCAGTGGGTCAAGTGCTTGCTGCATAAGGTTAGTAATTGAGCTTGATCTTGAGAGCACACACAAGGACAAAGGGAAAAACTGACTCCACAAAGGTGTCCTCCGACCGCCACATAGATGCCATGGAACGCATACCCTGCCCAGCAACAACAGCATTCATAACAACAATAAGAAGCTAGAGTGCAATGGGTGGATACTTCATTCCTCCTTAGAATAGGGAACAAAATACCCATGAAAGGAGTTACAGAGACAAAGTTTGGAGCTAAGACGAAAAGATGGACCATCCAGACACTATCCCACCCAGGGATCCATCCCATAATCAGCCACCAAACCCAGACACTATTGCATATGCCAGAAAGATTTTGCTGAAGGGACCCTGTTATAGCTGTCTCATATGAGGCTATGCCAGTGCCTGGCAAATACAGAAGTGGATACTCACAGCCATCTATAAGATGGAACACAGGGCCCCCAATGAAGAAGCTAGGGAAATTACCCAAGGAGCTGAAGGGGTCAGCAACCCTACAGGTGGAACAACAATATGAATTAACCAGTACCCCCCGAGCTCGTGTCTCTAGCTGCATATGTAGCAGAAGATGGCCTAGTCGGCCATCACTGGGAAAAGAGGCCCCTTGGTATTGCAAACTTTATATGACCCAGCACAGGGTAATGCCAGGGCCAAGAAGAGGGAGTGGGTGGGTAGAGGAGCAGGGCGGAGGGAGAGTATAGGGAACTTTCGGGATAGCACTTGAAATGTATATAAAGAACATATCTAATAAAAAAAAAGAAGCTAGAGTGGTGACTTGGTGGCTAAGAACTCCTATTGCTCTTACGGAGGACTAGAGTTCTCTTCCCGTATATGGCAGTCTACAACTTCCTGTACAGCTCCAGCTGATCCAGGTACCTTCACTATGTGACTATACCCACACAAATATACAAACATAATTTTAAAACAAAAATAATAAATTATTTAATTAAACATTTTAATAAATGGAGACATGAAGGAGGTAAAAGTGATGCGTCTAACTTTCAGAAATGAAGACAGCAGTGTAAGATAAAAGGTGACATGCTGGCTGCACTGACAGCCTATTAGACACTGTTAATGGAAAAGTAACTAAATGTGAACTGTAAGAAAAAGGAAATTAAAATTTAAAAAATATGGGAAAATATATGGCTTTCAAAGGGAAAAATGTATCCATGAAATGTGGAATAATTTGCTGGCTGAAATTTTTCAAGAGATAGAAGAAACAACTCTACAAATCTGCAAGTATAAGGCACTCAAAGAATTCCAAGCAAAGAACCATGAAGAAAATTATCCCAAGGTACAGCATCATTGCTCAAAACCATTTCCTAGTAGAGCATTTTATAACTAGCCAGAGGGAGAGGACAAGTGAGAAGCAAATATACAAATTAATGCAAATGAAACACTAGAGAAAAATTGCATGTTATCAACCAAGATTTTCATAGCCAGTGAAAACATGTCTTCCAAAGAGAAGACAGAAGAAAACCTTTTTCAGACTTCTAAAGACTGTCTCCATCAGAACATCACTAGTACTGTGACAGAGTGTCACTGATAGATCCACTGTAGGGAAACTGAGCAGGAAAAGAGGGTGCCAGGAGGGAAACTCAGCATAGTTTGATTAGAAAACACTGGAAACGATAAGATAATAAACTTTTCTTATTTCAGACATAGAGTACAATGTAATTTTCACAAATTGTGACAAAGGAAGACAGACAACAAAGAAGATAAAGTGGAATGATAAAATATATTTACTTTCAAGGAAGACAGAAAAATATAAACAGAAACAGAATAAAGTATTTAAAACGAAAGATAATTAACTTAAGCCTAATTGTTCTAAGATAAAATAAATGTAAATGGCCTAAATAATTTTTTTTAAAGCAGAGGCTATCATATTGAATTAAAAAGTAAGACCTTACTGCACTCTACTTAAAACAAATACACTTTTAAAAAATGAACTGCATTTTTTGTAAAAAGATGCAAATATGCTAAAAGTAAAAAGATGTGTTAGAAAATACAACACTTTAAAAATAAGATAACAAAATAGTCAAGGCTATATTATTAGAAAAACTCAATGTGAGACAAAGCATATCACCAATAATGAAGAAGGTAAATTTGTAATAACAAGGGATTAATTTTACTTAGAGTATTGAAAGAAAATACCAACTCAAAATCATGCACAGATTTCAATACATATAATTATATAGAGAGAATATATACAAATACATATATATAATTTAAATATATGCATATGTACAACATATATATTGAATGTAACATATTAATAATTAGTATAAGGTGTCTCAAAATCAGTAAAAGTACAGAATTTTTCAATAGCACTATTGACCAATCTAGGAAAACTAATAACTACTGTGCACTTTACCTCCAAACAGCAAAATACAGATTACTTTAAACTGCATGTATAATATTTTCTAAGATATTTTATTTTAAAATTCTTAGCAAATCTACTATAGTTCAATCCACACTAAATACAGTGCTATCCATATTTAGAAAACCATAGCAGTATTGTGGAAGCATTTGTAAAGAATCTCCAAATATCTGTAAACTAAATAAGATACAGCTCTAAGAATAAATGAAAATAAAAAGCACAAAGTGGTTAAAATAGAATTAAAAAAAAAATGGCTGTAAATGCCATGTCTCTACACAGTCTATCATATTCAGTCTAAACAGCCCTCCTGTCAATCTTCCACAAAACCAATCTTTACGCCTTCCATAGACTCCAACTATAGCTGACAGTTCACTGACTTAGTCACCCCATCTATTGAGTGTCTCCTTTCTGCTATTGAAAACTATGTAAGGAAGTCCTGTGTGTGTTTGTTACTGTGTCCCAGGATAGTTCCTGTTCCTAGGGAGTGGTAAACAACTATTAAGTGAGAGAAGGAAAGGAAGAAAGAAAGAAAGAAAGAAAGAAAGAAAGAAAGAAAGAAAGAAAGAAAGAAAGAGTGAATGAATGAGTGAATGAATGAGTGAATGAATGAATGAGTAATGAATGAGTTCCTGTTCCTAGGGAGTGGTAAACAACTGTTCAGTGAGAGAAGGAAAGAAAGGAAGAAAGAAAGAAAGAAAGAAAGAAAGAAAGAAAGAAAGAAAGAAAGAAAGAAGAAAAGAATGGGTGAATGAATGAGTGAATGAATGAATGAGTAATGAATGAGTGAATTAATGAATGAATGAATGAACCCAAAGAGCGCTGGGAGGGAAATGAGCCCTGGAGACAGAGGACAGAAAGGAAAAGACGATGAAGACTGAAGCTGGAGGGAAGGATGGGCCCCAGACTAACGCTTGATGGGCAGACCTTCAGCACTGTTAGGAAGTGTCACAGCTGGTGATGGCATTATTCCAGCAAGCAGAACATTATCACTAATCTTCTAAAGCAAGGCCATGCTGCCTATAGTGCTACTGAGAACCACCAGTGAAACCAGTCTTCTCCTGTAGGAAGAGATTCCTGTATTTCTCTTTGCAATTTTTATTAAATGTTATGTACCTATTCAGCATTTGTGTCTCTGTGTGCACATGTGCATGGCTGGGCATGTGTGTGCCCCACAGTGTATGTTTGGAAGTCAGAAGACAACCTGCAGAGTCAGTTTTCCCTTTCCACTTTGTGTTTCCTGGGAACTGAACTCGGATCGTCATGGTAGGTAACAATTAGCTTTATCTGCAGATCCATCTCACCACCTCTTCCTGCAATCTCTTCTGCACTGGAGTCTGCTTTCACTTCGGCTGCACTGAACAATGATTCATTGGTTATAACAACCGCCGATAAGATCTTGGAGAATGTTACTTGTAGGCATGCAGGTTATATGTTGAAACACACATGAGGAAAATTAATATATTGCAAACTACCTTGAGTAATTTCTCAAGGATTTAGAGAAATCTCATAAAGAAACAAAAGTTAAAAAGAGGACTTAAACTTATCTATTTAAATTAGCCTCTATTCAAACTCTGATTAGGTAAAGCAGTAGAAAATGAGCCACTGTCTCTTCACAACGCCCTCCATGGTGTTCTGAGGAGAGCGGTCAGACTCTCTTTTTGAAAAAGCCACCAACAATACATCCAACTTTTCTACCCAGGTAGATCCTGCAAGTCCTTCACTGGTGTCTAGCTGAATGTATGTCTGATTCACTCTTCTATGAATCCTCATTGTACTGGCTGGTTTTGTGTGTCAACTTGGCACAAGCTGGAGTTATCACAGAGAAAGGAGTCTCCCTTGAGGAAATGTCTCCATGAGATCCAGCTGTAAACCATTTTCTCAATTAGTGATCAAGGGTGGGAGTGCCCAGAACATCCCTGGGTTGGTAGTCTTGAGTTCTATAAGAAAGCAAGTTGAGCAAGCCAGGGGAAGCAAGCCAGTAAGTAACATCTCTCCATGGCCTCTGCATCAGCTCCTGCTCCCTGACCTGCTTGAGTTCCAGTCCTGACTTCTTGTGGTGATAAACAGCAGTGTGGAAGTGTAAGCTGAATAAACCCTCCTCCCCAGCTTGCTTCTTGGTCATGGTGTTTGTGCAGGAATAGAAACCCTGACTAAGACAATGACTAAGTTTAGTTTAACCTGGAAATGCAGGGATAGTTCAACATATACAAGACAGTAAGAATAACACATCACATAAGTGAACTAAAAGACAAAAACAACACAATCATCTCAGTAGATGCAGATTTATTTTATTTTTTACAAAATCCAGCATGCCTCTATGACAAAAGTACTAGAGAGAGTAGGTCTAGAGGGGACCTACTTTAACTAATAAAAGCTATGTATGAGAAACACACAGCCAACATCCTACTAACTGGAAAAACTGAAAGCAATTGCACTCAAGTCAGAAATAAGACAGGGCTGTCCACCATCCCCACTCCTCTCAAACAATTTGCTTGAAGCAATAGCGGTAGCATTAAGTCAAGAGAAGGAAATTAAAGGGACATAAATAGGAGAAGAAGAAATCAAACTATCTCTATTTGCAGATGAAATGATGCTATAGATAAGAAATTCTAAAACTTCTACTAGGATTGCTAGAGATGAACAACCATTCCAGCAAAAGGAATATGGAAGGATACAGTCTACTTGCACAAATCAATGGCTTGGCTGCACATCACCAATGAACACAACGAAGATCATGGACACACTCCCGTACACATCACCAACAAACACACAGAGAAGACCATGGACACACTCCCATTCACAGTAGCTTCAAAGAAAACATAACTATGAGTAGCCCTAACCAAGGAGGTGAAAGACCTCTGAAGTGAGTGTATTTTACACCTCTGAAGAAAGGCACAAGGAAACAGGAAGACATCCTATTCTCATGGTTGTTAGAATTAATATCAGAGCAAAAGCCATTTACAGATTCAATGACATTCTAATCAAAATGACCATCTCATTCTTTCCAGGAATAGGAAAAAAGCTATACTTAGATTCATACAGAATCAGAAAAGATTTAAAAAAAAAACAGTCTGGGGTCTCCTCTTTGTAGCAGACCACCTGCAGGGGCTGTCCCCTGTCTACCCACATTCCCTGGGAACTCTCCCTCTCCTTCAGGTGGACCTGGGTTTCCTCTTTCCTGAGGACCCTCTCACTGGACTCCCAGTCCATTCCTGCTCCTTCCTGCCAGTAGCCAATAGCAAGAGGTACTCTCTACCTAGGAGCCACTGGATGTACAAGCCTGAGAATCAGATGAAAGTCTTCACTCTCCCAGCTGTTCTACTCTGCAAATCCCCCAGTCTTGTCCCCAGCCCTGTAGGGGACTATTGCAGGGTCTGTCTTCCCTTTCTGGCTCCATTCCGGGAAGACTCTGCTGAAGCTCACAGCAAACCCAGCTCTCCTCCCCAACCCCATCCTCTGTGTCAGCTGCCAGCACTCAGAGGCACACTCCACTGGCCACACCAGCCTGGGAATCAGATAGTAATCTTTTCCTCTCCTTCCTGCCTTCCATTGTAAATTTCCCAGCTTCATTTCCAGTCAGCAGCAGACTGCTTGCAGGGCTCTGTCCCCGACTCTACCTCCATTCCCTGGGAACTCTATTAAATCAGATAGCAGAACCAATTGGCCTCCTGCTTGACGATTTTCCCAGTTCACCCCTCTAGGACAACCCTATTCCTTCTTGTCAGCCCCCAATACCTAGAAACACATTCTATCTGGGACCCCCAGTGACCACACCTGGCAAAGGAGTTAGAGTACTTCCTACGGGTAACCCACAGTCCGCATACATCCATTCCTAAGACCCAGAGAGGACAACAGAAACCAAGAAACAGAGAGGCACCCAACAAAGACAGGGCCAGACACCAAAACTTCCATCACAAACATCACAAACCCAGAGACTTAGACAAAAGCTCAAGAGCACAATCAATAACACCCAAGACAATATGTCTACACCAGAACCCAGCAGCGCTTCCACAGCAGGCCCTGCAGTATGTGATATAGCTAACACACAAGACAAAGACTTCAAAATAGCTATTATAATATGCTCAAGGAGCTTAACGTCGATATGAATAAATTAATTAATGATCCCATAATAGTGTCTATGAAAACACAAACAGTAGAATAAAATGATTTAAAAAAAATAAGCTCGAGACATTGCTCAAGACATAACATAGGAATAAAAAAATCACTAAAGAAAACTCAAGCTGAGATAAAACTAGAATGAAAACTTTAGAAAGTCAAACAAAACCTCAGAAGTAAGCCTCACCAGCAGGGTACAGACATGGAAGCCAGAATCTCCGGCATCAGAGACAACGCAGAAGAAATGGATACCTCAGTCAAAAGAAATGCTAAACTTTTGAGAATCCAGACCAAATCTACAAATAATAGGGCTAGAGAAAGGAGAAGAAACGCAGGTCAAAGACACAGAAAATATTTTCTACTAAATTGAAGGAAGAAAATTTCCCTAACCTAAAGAAGGAGATGCCTATCAAGGTACCAGAAGCATACTGAACACCAAATAGACTAGACCAGGAAAGAAGGTCCCACAGCATATAATAGTCAAACCACTAAGCATACAGAACAAACAAAGGATATTAAAACCTACTAGGGATAAAGACCAAGTGACATCTAAATGCAGAGCCCATAGAGTAGCACCCAGCTTCCTAGTGGAGACTCTAGGCAGATGCCAGCCCAGCCTGCTGTGCCCACACCATAACAACAAAGGAACAGGAATCAGTAAATACTGCCCATTGATATCTCTCAACATCAGTCGTCCCGATAACCCAATAAAAACACTGACCACACAGATCAGATTTGAAAACATGATTCATCCTTACACTGTAATCAAAAACACTTCTTAACATAAAGGGCATACATCACCTCAGAGTAAATGGATGGAAAAAGACATTACAGGTAAATATACCCAAAAAACAAGTTGGTGCTTCTGTTTTAATATCTGAGAAAATAGATTTCAAACCAAGCCAGGTGGTGCTGGCTTATGTCTTTAATCGCAGCACTTAGGAGGCAGAAGAGTTTGAGGCCAGCCTGGTCTACAGCGTGAACTCCAGGACAGCCAAGGCTATATACAGCAATGTTGTCTTGAAAACCAAAACCAAAATAAATCCAAAACAAAAACAGAACCAAAACAAACCAAAACCAAAATCAAAACTAAAACCAAACCAAACCAAAAAACAATTAAAATACAAGCAAACAAAAAGGTTTAAGCTAAAACAATTCAGAAGAGATGGAGAAGAAACCTACATAGTCACCAAAGAAAAATCCAAGAGGATATTACAATTTTAAACATCCCTGTACCAAACATAAGGACACTCAAGTTCATAAAAGAAACTATGATAGCTAAAAACCATGTATTTACTCACACACAGAGTGGGCAACTTCAGTACCTCACCTTGCCAATAGAAAGATCAGACAGACAAAAAAATCTAACAGAGAAATGCTGGAGCTAAATGAAATCATAAATCAAAACTCAAAAGAACACAACTCAGCACCTCATGGAATTTTCTCCAAAACTGGCCACATATTTGGACACAAAGCAAGTCGCAACAGATACAAGAAAACTACATCAAGCATCCTCTCTTTCCATCTGACCACTGACTGTGATGCATTAAATCTGGATATCGACAACAGAAAGTTTCCAAATTCATGGGAGACGGAACAGGACAGCACTGAATGAAAAATGGATCAACAGAAAGTAAGACATCTTAGAATGAATGAAAACATAACATACCCGAATTTATGGGACATAATGACAGTGGTTCTAAGAGAAAAAAGTTCATAGCACTAAATGCCTACATTAAAGACTAGAAAGATCCCATATTATCAACTTAACAGCATACCCGAAAGCTCTTGATCAGAAAGAAGACATAGCATCAAAAGGCTTAGACAGCAAAAACATTTAACAAACTCATGGCTGAAATCAATAGAATAGAAACAAAATAGTACAAAAAAATTAATGAAGAGTTGGTTCTTTGAGAAAAATATCAGTAAGGTTGATAAACCCTTAGCCAGACTAACTAAAAGAAGAGAGAGTAGAGATCCAAATTATTAAAGATTAGAAACAAAATGTGGTACATGACAACAGACACTAAGGAATTCCAGGGAATCACAAGGACACACTTGATAACCTGTAATCTACCAAATTTGGAAATCTGCTGAAGATGCCATGCTCTTGGGGCACAGGACTCAGAGGACACGAGCCAGGTCTGACCTGCCATCTCCTCCCTCAGGACTAGTTCTCATGGAAACAGAAGATGCCATTTGAGCAATCAATGGAGAAAAGCAACCGATAGTTCTGTGAACGACAGCTATAGTGCCTATAAACTACAACAAAGACCAGGAGAGCATGAGAACCCTAAGGGTATAAAAGTGGCAGGCACTCTTTGATAATGACCAACAGCCTCACCTAAAGCCTGCTTGACAAGAGGGAAGTTGTCCCTGGTGCTGGAAACGTAGCTGACACATGGGGAGAAGGAGGAGGGGAAGGGGGAGGAGAAGGGGAAAGGGAGGGGAAGGGGAAAAGGAGAAGGAGAAAAGGAGAAAAGTAGAAAAGGAGAATCTCTTAGGGCACTGCCTAACCCATCCCAAAGCTACCCCAGGGCCTGTCAGACAGACATTTCATTGCCTTGAAATGGTACATAGAGAAGGGCACAGTGTCCTGACATGCATGCTAGCAGCAGCATTCCCAGTATGCACGACACAGGGTTTTTGTGGGTCACCCACACAGCTCTGGGAAGCCTCTCAGACTGATTTCTGGGTTTCCCTAAAGTGTCTCATGGTTGCTATTGACTCACCCAAGCCTGTGAGCCAGAAAACATTCAACAAATGTAACAAAACACTAAGCAAACAGCGACCTCATCTTAAAATACGTGTTATGTCAACTAACGACTGTATAGAAATTGCATATGATTTTAATAATTACAATATTTAAATTTCACGAATTTAAACAATTGTTTTAATATAACTTGTTAAGGTAATCAAGTACAAATATACATAATAAGCACATGGGTACGTTTTCTTAAGATGATAACTACTTCTACAGGCAGTGAGATGGATATATGTGTTGATAAATTTAGCCAATTGGTATGTATCTCATTTCAAATTTAAATTAAGCACATGACGAGAGTGTATTCAACACCGCTCCAGCACTGAAGTGGTTTACTCTCTACAGACTACTGACAGATCCTACCAACAAAATGCCAAATGAGTTGCTCAAATGACTTGACTTTTAAAAATCAAAGGAAGCACTCTCCATGTTAGAGTCAAGACATTTTTCCATAGAATACAATCCTGAAGTTTAGAAACAGCCACTTTCTGTTGGCCTTGGGTCTAGGCACCGGTGACCTGTGTACGTGGCTGGCAGTGACAGGTCCCATAATCCCGCACAATCTCTTCTCTGGCTCTGCTTCGGTTGACCAGTTGACCCGTTTCTTCCACAAATACATGGCACAAATCACAGTGAGAGGCTGTGAAGCCTAGTTAATATTTAAAACATTTTGATGCTCAGATAAAAGGGGATTCAAGTTGTCACCAATTAGTAGGAAAAGACTAATTATTATACAGACCTATGATCCTTCATAAGTAGCTACATTAAAGGAATCTAAAAGCTATCACTTTTTATGAAAGAGCAGATGGCCCGAGTTAGACCCCTAAACTATAATGAACGTGTGAGAGGGTACAACGGGTGCCTGTGTGTATCACTAAACAGGATTCTTTCTAAAGGGCTGTGAGGGGAGGGAGATAGAGAATGGAACGGAACCACGATGTCAATGTCACTATGGTCATGCCAATCAGTTCCCTCTATGGAAATTGATCTAGAAAGAAAGGGACCTTCTTTCCCAGGCTCCAAACTACATGGAAACATGCACACATTTTAATTATCCCATTTAGACAAGATTCAGTAGCCCAGGCCATAAAAGCTTACTGTGTTCCAAACGTGAGGTAGGACCTGGGGTTTTATAATAAACTCTGCATGCTCCTTAGGACTGTGATAGCCTGGAAGACCACGGGAGATGAGGTAGGGAATGGTGACAGGAGTCCTCATCCAACAACATAGATTTTACCTTAGCACACATATTACCCACCCCTGAAGTTCTTGGGTACCTGGAGAGCATCAGTTTAGCTCAAACTAAACCTTGACTCTGAGCTCACTTTGGGGTTCAGTTTGCTCTGCACTGTCTCCACAGAACACAGAGCTGGATTGAAGGCTTTTGTGTTCTATTGTGTCACATCTCTGAAGACTCCAGGCATCACACAAAGTTCCAGGGGCTACAACACCCAGGAAAGACATTGGTTTTACACTGTCTACTTTGCCATACATGAACAGTACCACCTCCTTCTTGTGTCTTTGCATTGTGGACCTCATGGCCTCTGCCATGGGCATTTCAGGTAACCAACAACTGAAATAGCTGTCATAAAACAAAATACCGTAGTCTCTGTGAGCTCTTCCAACAGACCACAAGAAACTTTAAAGAACTTCACATCAGACCTCAGAGGGCTCATCTGTTCTCCCAGGGCCATTGTGATGGTTTGTATGTGCTTGGCCCAGGGAGTGGCACTACTAAGAGTACTTGTTGGAGTAGGTGTGTCACTGTGGGCATGGGCTTTAATACCCTCATCCTAGCTGCCTGAAAGTGAATCTCCTCATAGCAGTCTTTAGAGAAAGATGTAGAACTCTCAGCTCTGCCTGCACCATCCCTGCCTGAATGCTGCCATGCTCCTGCCTTCATGATACTGGACTGAACCTCTGAAGCTGTAAGTCAGCACCAATTAAGTATTGTCATTTTAAGAGTTGCCTTAGTCATAGTGTCTGTTCACAGCAGTAAACCCTAGCTAAGACAGCCATGGGCTGAGGGGTATGAAGGGTGCCTTTAGTGGAGCAACTGGAGACTGTGGTTAACCAGCCAATGCTGCTAGGCTCTGAGTTTGTCACCATAACATGAAGTGATGATGCATCCTCTTATAAGTCCTGATGTTCAGGAGAACCGTAGCTTCAAAACATGCATGCACGTGAGCTAGAATGTGAGTACACACCCTTGTGGACTGGCTTACTTAGCCTTCATATTGTTTTTTTTTTTTTTTCCATTTTTTTATTAGGTATTTAGCTCATTTACATTTCCAATGCTATACCAAAAGTCCCCCTTACCCACCCACCCCCACTCCCCTACCCACCCACTCCCCCCCTTTGGCCCTGGCGTTCCCCTGTACCGGGGCACACAAAGTCTGCGTGTCCAATGGGCCTCTCTTTCCAGTGATGGCCGACTAGGCCATCTTTTGATACATATGCAGCTAGAGTCAAGAGCTCAGGGGTACTGGTTAGTTCATAATGTTGTTCCACCTATAGGGTTGAAGATCCCTTTAGCTCCTTGGGTACTTTCTCTAGCTCCTCCATTGGGAGCCCTGTGATCCATCCATTAGCTGACTGTGAGCATCCACTTCTGTGTTTGCTAGGCCCCGGCATAGTCTCACAAGAGACAGCTACATCTGGGTCCTTTCGATAAAATCTTGCTAGTATATGCAATGGTGTCAGCGTTTGGATGCTGATTATGGGGTGGATCCCTGGATATGGCAGTCTCTACATGGTCCATCCTTTCATCTCAGCTCCAAACTTTGTTTCTGTAACTCCTTCCATGGGTGTTTTGTTCCCACTTCTAAGGAGGGGCATAGTGTCCACACTTCAGTCTTCATTTTTCTTGAGTTTCATGTGTTTAGGAAATTGTATCAATCACAAAGGAATTCACACAATATGTACTCACTGATAAGTGGATACTAGCCCAAAACCTAGGATACCCACGATATAAGCCTTCATATTGTTAAGTAGGGAAATTATTTTACAAATGGAGTCACCATAAAACTGTGGGCTTCCCCTACCATGTGTATTTCAGATAAACTCAAACTTTGCTTCTCCTAGGATCAAAAAGTAACAAAGTTCATCATAGACTTAGTGTTTGATTTACCCACAGACAGATTAAGACCACACGTAGAAGCCCTCCATTCCTGTCTTGACAAGTTTGGAAATTGTAGCCCTTTTCAGTCACAACTCTTGCTCATCCAAGATTTCACATAACCTTAGGAATGAAGGCATTAAAAACTAGGTAAACAAATAAAAATTACTGATAATAAATGTAAAGTAATTATTTGGTATTGTCCTAGTTAGTGTTACTGTTGTTCTAAGGAAACACCATGACCAAAAGCAAGTTGTGGGCAAAAAAAACCCAAATACCAAAAACCAAAAAACAGAGTGTTATTCAGCATACACTTTCACATTGCTGTTTATCATTGGAGGAAGTAAGGATGGGAACCCAAAACGGTCAGAAACCTGGAGACAGGAGCTGATGCAGAAACTATGGAGGGATGCTGCTTACTGGCTTGCTCCCTATGGCTTGCTCAGCCTGCTTTCTTAGAATCCAGAACTACCAGTCTAGGATGGCGACACCCACAATGGGTGGGGCCCTCCAAAATTACTAATTAATAAAATGCCCTGCAGCTGGATCTTATAGAAGCATTTTTCAATTGAGGTTCTCTCCTTTCAGATGACTTTAGCTTGTGTCAAGTTGTCGTTATACTAGCCAGCACAAGTGCACACGTAATTTCATCATTCACTAATAATAATTTTAAAAAAAATTTTTGCATGTTGTGCTGGTTAGTTTTTTTGTCAACTTGACTCAAGTTAGGGTCATCTGGGAAAAGGGAACCTGATAAAAAAGTCTGCATCATATTATTATGTAGGCAAGCCTGTGGGGGCATTTTATTATGACTGATGTAGGAGGCTCAAGCTCTCAGCAAGCCCAGAGCCTGGATTATATGCAGAAGCCCGTTGAGCCAGCCATGGGGAATGAACCAGAAAGCAGCACTCTTCTATAGTCTCTTCTTTAGTTCCTGCCTCTGGGTTCCTACCCTGAGGTTCCTGTCTGATTGACTGCAACCTGCAAAGTGAAGTAGAACCCTTTCTTCCCAGGATGCTTTTCGTCCCAGTCTTTAACACAGCAATAAAAAGCAAACTGGGGCACATATTGACAAGATGGATGGACTTGTCTATTTTCTTACAAAGAGTTAAATTTTGGCTGAATATTTAATGCTGAAAATGCAGAGCATCCTTTACATTTCTCACAGTTAATCAATATTTTCTTTTTTATTATTGATGTTTTTATGTATGCATATGTCTGTGAATATGAGACTGCATGGAGTATATCCAAACCACATGTGTGCATGAGTCCTAAGAGAACAGAAGAGGGGGTTGGAACCCCTGAAATGGGAATTGTAGGTGGCTGTGAGCACGTATATGAGTGCTGGTAACTGATCCCAAGTCCTTTGCAAGAGCAGTGAGTGCTATTGACCACTGAGCCATCTCTCCAGCCCCTTGATCAATAGTTTCATCTTATAGGTCTCAATGTTGAGACTGACGCTTCACAAAATGGCAGAAGTATATTTAAGATCATTTCATAAACTGTTGAAAATATTGGCCTAATCCCAAGGCTAACTCCACTTAACTTTTAAAAATAAAACTAAAGATTGAAACAGCAATCCTTAAAATCAAACATTTGAACACAGTCCAATGTGATGCTTCTGTGCTGAGAAATGATAAAATATTGTCATTGTTTTCATTTTGGCAATTAAAACATTATGGTTCTAGAAGAACAGGAAACAGTGTGCACAGTAACACATTCATGGCACATGAGAGTCTTGATCCTGGGCCTAGGCATTTCAGGAAGGCTTTGTTCGCATTGAAGGTTGCAGTGGCATGCACGGTGCAAAGTGTTTAGATCCAAGGCAGCAGGAAAGTTGTGAGATTAGATAGATAGATAGATAGATAGATAGATAGATAGATAGATAGATAGATGATAGATGATAGATAGATAGATAGATAGATAGATAGATAGATAGATGATAGATAGATAGATAGATAGATAGATAGATAGATAGATAGATAGATACATGCGTACATACATACATACATACATACATACACACACACACAGACACAGATATTCGGTCGGTACAAACTATTCAGAAATCTCTCACCATTTACAAATGTGTAGCAATTTATATATATATTCAGTTATATAACCCCTTTGACCATCACAATCCACAGTTTACAAACCTATACTCTTTATGAAATCTCCAGGAAAGGCGGAGGCTGGGGAGTGAAGGGGCAGCTAAGCATTCCAGATGAAAGAGGAGTAAGTCACAGCGAGCACAGGACTGTGGCCTTTGGGAATAGGGTGTGCCTTCAACTATCTATTTTCAAAACTAACAATTAGAATTACCGAGGGTTCAGATTTTTTTCCAACTTGGTTTGCAAACACAATGCTAGATAGATTATAACTTTTTGCAGAGATATTGATGCTACAGGTTGTTTATCAACACATACAGAAATTCAAGGGAATAATGATCTGGGCAAAACTGGTTCTTTTCACTAACTTTAGGACCAGAACCAGAACCTCTAAGAATAAATGAACAGCACAGCAGTGGAATGGTTTGGTTGATACTGAGTGGTAGCTCTGGGCTCAGCAGTAACTTAGTACTCTGCTGTTTTCTCATCAGCTGCTGATACATTGTTGCAAAGTCATAGCTGAGGAACTTGTACTGCGTAGGAATTTCCCAGTAGATGGAGCAGACACAGCTGCCTTTGCCTCGCTGATCCTAGATCACCGTCAGTAGGAAGGACCTGAGCTCAAGAAGGGTGGAATGCCTTGTGAGCATGGGAAGACATGCTTTTTCTCTACCTCTCTCCGCCTCCCTCCTCCTCCCTCTCCCTTCCCCTGCTCCTTCTTTCCCCTGCCCTCTCCCATGCCCTCTTTCTTGTCCAACCTTTTGACCCAGGATGTCACAAACACTGAAGGATATCTAGGAGCTAGTGTGTGAGTACAAGTCTCACCTAATCAGAGGAGAAAAAAAAAAAAAAAAAAAAAACCTTTTCCCTTTAGATAAGTTTATCCGTTTCCTGGTTCTTCCTCCTGACCATCTATGACAGACATAGATGGTAATGATCAGTTTTAAGACAATAAAGAGAACTGAGTCCTCAAAATTCTGAAGGAGGAGGTAGAGGGGAAATGCAGTTGGGGGAGTGTGGGGGTGGGGTTCTCCAAGCTCCTCCTTCAATAACTTCAGATCAGTGCACTTCTGTGAGTGACCCACAAAGAGACGTTTTCAGCACTTTAAAGTATTTTAGGTGATTTAAAAATAGAGCCAAGGAATAAATCTTACAGAAAGAAGAGAATGTGGATTGTGGAATGCCTGGTGGTTCTTGAAATATGAATAAAATGACTTCCTGAAGGAGCTCAAAAAAACCTGTTAATCATTCACTTTTCAGCCACGGTGTTCTGGGGTCCCCGGCGCCTGTCTAACAAATCGTGCTGTTGGCTTGAGTGAGCTAAACTGGGCATAAGTCCTCAGACACTTCCTGCCTGGCACAGAGGCCCACGCGCTTTTCAGACAAAGTCTTCACTTGACAACTCCTTTGTAATGAGCCCACAGGGCCGTGCACAGTGTCCACCTCTTTTGCTCAGGGGTTCTTTTCCTCAGTACTTTTCTGGACTGGATGTTTTATAGAATGCTCATCTGTAGAGCTCTGATGGTCTGGGTGCTCACACATCTCTCAAAGAAGGAACTTGGGAATAATTAAAAAGTTGTATTTGTTGAAAGTCCAGGAAAGGTGCCGCAAAGAGTGGATTAAGAACTTTTATCTCTAGCTTTTCCTTTCTCTAAGAACCGGATTTAACGGGGGAAAGATGCAGTCCTACCTGCCGTGGGATGCTAAAAGCCTGTTTTCAATGGCGTGCTTGATTCACATGTTTTCTCATCCTTTAGTATATGTGGTATAACCACCTGGGGTTAGGCATTGGGTTGCTGGTGTATGATCCAAGAGAGAAGTTAGAAATGCCAGCACGCACCTTCCAGTATTTTACATCTAGTAGCACAGTCAAGCATGTATCCACACAACTTTATTATAGAGAAGAAGGCAATATTGTGGTAAAAAGAGGAATAAAGCTCTCCAGAAGAAAAAGCTTGGGATCAGAGAGATGACTTCGTGCTTAAGCGCACTTGCTGCTCTTGCAGAGAAACCAGGTTTGGTTTCTAAGGCCCACTCGGCATGTCCCAAACATTACTAACTCTGGTTCAAAGGTAACTGATGCCCTCTTCTGTCTTCAAGGGAACCAGACATGTACATGGTACACAGACATATGTGCAAACACTCATAACATAAAATAAAAATAAATATTTTTTAAAAGGAGAAGAAAGGCTTGGATATACTTAGAGGATGGTGGGGAGTCTACAACATAGCAAGTGAGACTTCCACTCAGAGAGTAAGTTCTAGAGACTCACTATTGTGGCTCCCTCATATGTGAGTTCACTGAGACATCCTTGTGAAACTGTGGCCTTTATGCTTGGAAAGACAAGGAGGCGGGAGAGTCTGGTGTTTGGGGAATATTGACAAAGGCTCACTAAGGTTTTTAACACTAAAAAATAACTTTAAAAAATACCATAAAAGACACAACAAACCTTGTCTCTGAGAGCTTTTTATAGGAGCAGTATTGAAGAACGGAAAGCTGTTCAATGTAGTGTTAGAGGTAGAACATTAGAAAACAGAGCATGGTGAAGAAGCCTGGTGAAGCCCAGCATGGTGATGGTCACCGTCACTGTGGTGAAGGCTAGCACAATGGATGCCAGCGTGGTAACTTGGAAAGCCATGCAAGAGGAGGCTCAAGTGCGAATAGGACATACATGTGGTGGTGTTCCTCACAGAGCTGAGGGAATCAGTGCTTGTGTGGTTCTTGTCTCTGGTGACTTCGCACGATGACCTCACTCTAGCTAATCCCATCATACATCAAACAAAACAGAATTGACATTCCCAGCCAGCCAAATGCTCAGTGTGGCCTCGCTTCCTATAAACTACCCACAAAACCTAAGCAACAAGTAGGTAAGAGTGGATAAGAGATAATGAGATGCTTCAGTAATTGGCCAGACTGAAAGTGGCAAATATATTCATCACGGCTGCGCAGGACGGATGATGAGAAGAGCCTCAGAACAGACTCCTGGCAGAATAAATATGGAACAGTTATGTAACAGGTCTGGCAGAAGCCGTATGGAAATAGAATAACTATTAAGACAAACAATGGGGGATATTTCAGCTTGCTTGAGGTTGCTGTCATAAACACCAGACAAAAAACACCTGGGGAAGAAAGGGTTTCTTTGCCTTCTAATTCGGGGCTACACCCTATCACTGAAGGAAGTCGGAGCAGAAATTCAAGCAAGGACTGAACAGAAACCATAGAGGAGTGCTGCCTACTGGCTTGCTCCCCAGCTTATGTTCAGGAACTTATACCGCCTAAGACTGGGTGCCCATAGCGGGCTGGGCCCTCGGCATCAATAGCAATTGAGAAAATGCTCTTCCAGACATCCTTCCAGGTCAATCCGATGAAGGTCAGTTCTTCAGATGACAGTCGCTCTTCTCATATGTGTCAGGTTCACAATGAAGGTTGGTCATTGCATCAAAAACACTCTTATTGGTTTAAAAATCTTGGTGCCCTCTTTGAGGCTGCAAGTCCCTTAGCCCTCCTCCATAGCAAATACTCAGTAAATGCACAGCATGGCAAGGTGCCTGGGTATGGTGTGGGCCACTTCACTACTGCTCCTAACAACTATCCTCGGGGTCATGTGCTGTTTTAGGATGAGAGCCCTAAGGCAGAGTGTCTTCCTGTTCTTCATCGATATAATTTTGTTGGACATGTAGTAGCTTGATAGGAGTCTCATGGAACAACTGACTAGAGGCTCCAGAAAGCCATGAAGACAGAATCACACAGCATGGGACATTTTCCCTAGGCATTCTTCTGGGTGTCTGCAGAGGCACGTGTACCAGTTCTCTACAACCAAGTACACTAGCTGGGTCTACCTACCAAATATCGCCACTGGCTTGGAAGGATACATACCTCCACGTGCACTGGGAGAAAGCTAGGGAATTTGATGATAGGAATTTATTGTTATGCAGTTCGATAAGCTTAAACCACAAGGGGACAACTGCCTGGCCTATCTGAGCACACGCCACCATGGTGTGTGGTTCATCAACCCAAATGCTGGCCCCTCTATGCTTCCTTCACTGGGGTCTCTCACATCCTAATGACAGACGCCACCACCTGTCACAGCACTCAAGCCCCTTTCCAGCCAGAACTGTCCTATATCCACTGGAAATCATCTTCCAGCAGAGCTCAGAGAGGGTCTTCCATGGCTTCTCTGGCTGATCAGACAAGGCACAGGCAAGAGAGACCATTTCTCTTTGTGTTTGAAACCAACAGGAGGCTGAAAAGGCCCTGTAAATACAGCCAATCATGAGTATTTATATCGATGGTTGCAGCGAGAAAGCCCACCTGCAAGGAAACAGAAAGATGCAAGAAAATAAGATGGGGTGGGGGAGAAGAAAGGAAAAGAGAGTTAGGGAGAAGGGAGCAGGGCTAATTTTTCATGTTAAAAAGAGTCATGTTTTATTGGGAAAAAAAAACCAGTGTGTTGGACTGTCAGGGTTATTGGTTAAGGGTTAAATGGCACTTAGATCCTGTCCCTGTGAACTGTAGTGTGTGTGTGTGTGTGTGTGTGTGTGTGTGTGTGTGTGTGTGTGTGTGTGTGTCTGTGGGTAAGACAGGAGATGCCACAATTTTATGCATTTCAAATTGAGCCACACTGGCCTGGAGATGACCTGCCATGAGGTTTTTAAATTATCTGTGTGCGCGCTCTGCTTGTTTTGGAAATGCTCTAAATAAAAATAATGGACTGTCTTTTAATAAGTCTCATTGTGAAGATTCCACATATCAAGCAGTGCGGTGCAGCTTGGAGGCAAACGGCGGGCATGTGTGATCTCCCTGGAAGAGAGACAAATGGCGCTGCAGGGAGCTCCATCCAGGGACGGCTGACAGGAAATGGCATTCGCAAGCTGACACATCTGTCAGGGTGCAGAATATTGGCACCTGTCATGCAATTCAGTCATGACTTTTAATAAAGCTGCTTTCCCTTAGGTAAAATTGCAACTCGACTGTAATATTAGCTGCAAGCTCGTCTCATGTTCCCCTTCAGAGCGCTTTTGTACGTGAGGCGCTTCCAATGAATCTGGGAGGGAGCTGAAGAAATGGTGTTTACCAGCTCTGCTGCCTGCCCCGACCTCTAGATCTGAGAAAGATGTTGCCCTGAGTTTTTCCCATCCCTGCTCCCACCCCTCCCCTGTCTCTCACCCTTCCCTTTCTCCTGTCCCTTCCGCCCCTCACACTCTTTTTCTCTCTGTTTTCTTCTTCTAAGGCTGACTTCCCTGATTATTTTCATCCACCTTTGCCCTGCCCCCTCCCTACCCCTCCCCTCACGGCCATTTCCCGCCTTTTGACTGGGTTGTTGGTTGAGTGAATTTAGCCCTACGAATCGTGTATATCATAAAAACCGGGTTGGGATTTGTTGGCTGTCAGTCAATAAATCAGTCACAGTTTAATTACCAGGCATGTGAGGGGAGGCAGTGACAGGCACCAACTCAAGTTGACACTTTCTTTTGGGGCAACTTCTAAAATAAAAAAGCAAAGCTAAAAATGAGGGGTGTGTGTGTGTGTGTGTGTGTATGTGTGTGTGTGTGTGTGTGTGTGTGTGTGTGTGTGTGTGTGTTGGGAAGCCAAAAGGGCAAACAGAAAAATGAAAAGTTAAGATTATTATCAAGAGAGCAATGAAGACTAAGGAGCTCGGTGGTGACTTCAACCCTAAGAACTTCCTGCTTTAGGGCAGTGGACATCATTTTTGCATGATGTTCTTTAATGATAACTTCTTGTCCTGCTCTGGTGATGACACCAGCTGAGTGGACATGACTTGTATGCTAACATATGCTCATTAATGTCACTCTACTCATAAACATCTTTCTGTAATCTACCTAATGAAGCAGAATAATCTATCCAGTGGAAATCTCACTCACCCCTCCCCCACCACCACCACCAAGGAGAAGTCACTGTGCAGCAAATGATACAATGCGCTACACTGTGTTACCACAGTGACAAAGAGACTCCCCCCTTGTAACTTTTTCCTTATTTGACATTTCTAAGAAGTAACAGTTGCTGCCACCAAGATTCACTTGCTTCTCACCCCTCCTAATCAATACTGTGTTAGCGATCCCAGATCCAGTGGCTCTGAAATAGACTGCCATTGTCTCTCTCTCTCTCTCTCTCTCTCTCTCTCTCTCTCTCTCTCTGTGTGTGTGTGTGTGTGTGTGTGTGTGTGTGTGTGTGTGTGTGTTCTCTTCTTCTCCAAAGGCGGTTCACACAGCACCGATTTTATTTTTGACTAGCTATAAGGCATGTCATCTCCTACCTGTCATGTGTCATGAAGTCCTGATACTGCAGGTGATTTTGACTGACGGGATATTCTGTTTCCTTTTAACTCTTCTCAGGTTGTATGTCTCAGTTTGTTTAGTTGAAATCCTTTGACCATTTTAAGGAAGGGTGGGACTCTTTGGAAACACTGTATCTCTGGCTCAGAAGGCACACTCTTGACTGGGAGGGAGAGAAGGCAGAGGCTGAGTGGGCAGATGATCTGAGATGGGGAGAAAGCTGAATAGCTGGGATGTTCTCCGGCACTGGAATTGTTTCACAGTTATCCTGGATCTCCTACCTCTACCTCCTGGAATTCTTTGGAATTGCATTATTATTAGAAACTCTTGCTTATCTATGCAATGCAAAGTCCTGGGATTTTAATACATGTATTATAAAGGATGAAGACAAAAGACCAGGCAGGGAGAACAGTAGATCTCTGAGAGGAAATATGACACAGGACCAAGCAGAACCAGCAGGCTTCTGGCTTTTGCCAATTCTAATTTGTGAAGAAAAACACTGGCAGTTTGCCTGAAACTTTCAGGCAAACAGCAGCCACTCCAGTTCAAATTGCTATTAAAAACAAAACCGAAAAAGCAAAGCAAAACAAACTAAAAAGCTAGACCACCTGGCCAGAAGTCTGCCTGTGACCACAGCCCTGTGGACTTGAACATGAAAGCTGGTGCCTGCTCACTTTTGACAGATTCCTTCCAATGCCTCGATTTACCACTGCTGTAGAAAGCCAACAGTCTCGGGGGTCTATTAATTTCTTGACAGTCTTCTGTCCAGGAAGGAAGTGATCACTTTTAATAAACTTGAGAGTGATCAAGCTTCGTTTAATCGGCAAGTTTTATGATTACCTCGGTGCGTACCTCACAACCTTCCATCTCTGTGTAGCTCATAAAATGCATTGCCAGGCTACGAGCGGTGGGCGGTCAATGAGCCAGTTTCTCCTACAGTAGCTTTGGCAGTATCTTTCTCCATATTAATAACCTCCAATTTCAAACTTACTGAAAGATTTTTTTATTTTAAATCCCCCCTCCTACCTCCCTTCCCCCTTCCATCTTTTTTTCTCTTATTTTATACCCCCGGCAGACCTGAAACTTACAGTGGAGCCCAGACTAACTGGAAACTTCTGATCATTCTATATCAGGCTCCCATGTCTGGAACTTACTGGAATGTGTTAACAAGGACAAAATTATAAGACAGTAAGGTTTGTCTTGGTAAGAGAATGAGGGACTTCTTTGACTTCTTCTTAGACATAATTTTGACAGCAGGTAAAATCCTGTGAGGGCAAAATCCAGGCCAATATGAAATATGAAGTATCAAGTCAATCCAAATGTAAAGAAAAAGACACTGAAATTTAAGTTAGAAGAATTAAATTCATGCTATGTGAACCCAAAGGAACTTCAGTTTGTAGGACCTGATGGCTTATGCTGTCCAACAGTGGCCTGGGCCACTTTGCCTCACTGGGACGCTTGCTAGCCATTAAAATTGTGTATAAAAAGAGCAAAGCATCAACAGCCCTTACTAAGGCAGGCTTGTGTTTTAAAGATCAAAAGCAGCTGAGACGTTCGGCTCCCGTTTCTACTGGAAACTATTTATATGTGAATCCAAATAAAAGAAAAACGAGAGAGCTACGCGGTTCTATAAAGCATAGCTTTCAATGCTGCCCAGACAGCACCTCGGAGAGAAGCCTGGCAGAAACTCTGGACACCCTCCGTGCGCATGCTCGCTGGAAAGGTCCTCAAGAAAGCTTCCACGAGAGCAGCGCCTCGGGGGTCCTGTGGATCTGTGTCTCGCTTCAACAGTGTCTTGGCAGTATTTTTCTCCATGTTAATAACTTTCAATTTCAAACTTAATGAAATATTTTTATTTTAAGCCCCACCTCCCACCTTCCCCTCTCTCCCATCTTTTCTGTCTTATTGAACAGACCCGGGGATGCCCACTTTATTAGCTTCCAGATGCCTTATAGGTCTGTCCAGGTCGCAGCTTCCAGGGCCATCTTTCACAGCCTTTGGCTCCTAGGATCAGCCACCCCCATCTTCGTGGTTAGCCCTATACTCTGGATCAGCCATGACCTCTCAGATCATCTCAGAAGTGGAAGCTACCGTGAACCATCTAGTCAACCTGCACCTGCAGGTCTCTTACACCTGCCTCTCTCTGGGCTTCTGTTTTGATTGAGATGACGTGGCTTCGGAGAGTGTGGGTCACTTCTTCTGCAAATTGGCCGAGGAGAAGTGCGAGGGCACGGAGCCTCTCCTTGAGTTGCAGAACGATCGCGGGGGCCATGCACTCTTCCAGGATGTGCAGAAGCCAACGCAAGATGAACGGGGTAAAACCCAGGAGGCCATGGAAGCTGCCTTGGCCTTGGAGAAGAACCTGAACCAGGCCCTCCTGGATCTGCATGCCCTGGGTTCTGCCCGCACAGACCCTCATCTCTGACTTCTTGGGAAACCATTTCCTGGATAAGGAGGTGATGCTCATCAAGAAGATGGGCAACCACCTGACCAAGCTCCATAGGCTGGCATGGACACAACCAGCACAGACGGGCACACCCAAGACATCTCTGGACAAGTATCTATCTCTTTGAGCACGACTAGGAGGCCTCTGTGCCTCCCTCCTCTGCTCTGCACCGACCAGCCTCAAGACCTCTACCTGAATGAACCTCTCAAGCCACTGGGCAGCTTTGTAACCACCACGGAGCCTCTCCCAAGTCTTGGACCAAGTAAAAATAAAGTTTTTTTTTTAAAGCAGGAGAGGAGAGGAGAGGAGAGAGAGAGAGAGAGAGAGAGAGAGAGAGAGAGAGAGAGCGCTTCTACAAACAAAGTAACTGTGGAATAGCGTCTTCTGCTTTCTCTATCAAGTGTCCCAAAAAGCCATAGTAACCGAGTTCTCTAAAGATCCTGAATGGCTAATGCATCGTCCATTTTCATAGACCAGTTAACTTGGGTGGGAAGAAAGACTTCTATAGAAGTCAGCTAGAAACAAGCAGTCCCTGGAGCCCCCTGGAAGCCCTGCTGGACCTTTGACTGGGTCACTCACACACTGACTCTCTCCTTCATTACGGTGCTCTTTGATTTTGCCCAATAGCTTTCTTTGTGTGTGCGACCCAGTGAGCTGAGTTAGAGTTGCTTGCCCAAATATGGGTGGGATGTTACTCACTGGAGCATGGACAGCTGATGGTGGCTGGCCAGACCACTGAAAAAATGATACCCCAACCCATAATTCAAATTCTAAAAAAAACAGCATTCCTCCAAAGTAACTCTCAGAACTTTCCACAGAGGTTTGTATGCAAATGCATTTCTTCGAATGTTATTGAAAATACTTTTTAAAAAGAAAGGAGTGCAAACAACAAAATTTAAATAAATACTTTTTTTAAAAATGAATCAAAGCAGCAAGCAATTTCTTGTGCTCTGGGGAAGCTCAGTTATAAACTAGAGAGGCTAAGACCCTGTGGAGCTGACATCCTTGAGGGAACAGACTAAAGACAAGCAGCCACCTAGCAAGAGCCACATGAGACAGCTCTGAGAGTGCGCGCGGTGACAGCATGTTGATGAACAGGAAGTTCCTTTAGTTACTGGGTCAGAAAGTCTCTCTCAGAAGAGGAGATACTTGAACCTCCAGAGCCAGAGGATGAAAGGTCGAGGCGACAGCGTGGGGTTCCAGGACATGACACCGAGGCTGGCATTTCTGAGGGCAGTGAATGAGGTCAAAGCACACACGGGAAGTTGAGACAGGTGGGCACAGGGGATCACGTGGGGTGGCAGGCACCATGGGCAGAAGTTTGAATCTTCTTCTAAGTTTAATAGGAAACCACAGGAGGGCACCAAGATGATTTGACTTGGTTTGAATTTTAACATAATCATTCCAGCATCTATGTGCATAAAATTATTAAGAGGCACAAACTAAAAACAAAGACCCCAGCAATGGGGAAGGGCTTCTGGGATAGTACAGAGATACATTGATATATTGAAGGATACACTGATATATTGAGGAATACACTGGTATGTTGAAGTATACACTAGAATATTGAGGAATACAATGTTATATTGAGGAATACATTGGTATAGTGAGGGGTACATTGAAGGATACACTGGAATTCTAGGGGATACACTGGCATATTGGCTGAGTTGGGAGTAATAGATAATGGGAGATGAGTGGGGTCTAAACGTGCCTTGGAGTTGAGTCAACAGATCCTGAGCAGGAAGTGGGTGATACTGAGGGACAGAGGAGTCTGTCATTCCGTGCATACCAGACTGTAGAGCAACTGTCAAGTGCACGTCTTAATGACTTCACATTACCTAGACTAAAATCTCTTTTAAAGGATAAGGTGCTATAATTTGGAGTGTAGCTGGTTGCTGAATAAGGGCTGGAACACTATGAAGCCCACTGACTCTGTTCACAGCTCCCTGGGTAAAACAAGTCACATGGTGAAACCAAATATTAGGAGACAGATATGTGTTGTTATATTTTATAAAATGTAACAGAGAAGCCAGGTAGATGGGAGCGTGGTATCTGACAGGAGTATCTAACCTTATAACGTTGTAATTTGATCCTGTCATCTGCAAAGTGCACACCGTAAAATCATGCAATTGATAAAACAAACAAACAAAAAATGTGCACACATGTCTCATTATTCTTTAACTGCATTATCATTTGGTGGTAAGCTGAATTCTCATGCATATGCCGCCAGGGGTCTTAGGTTAGGCACACTCAAGAGTGCCAAAAGTGATCCTTGGATGTGAAGGCTGAGAAGCAATATGGATGGCCCGTCTACATGTTGTCTGACAGAGGAACCTTTCCTGAGAGGAGCGTAAAGCACGTTGCTTCCCTAGAGTCTCTGATTGGACTTTCTGACTGACAGAACACAAATGGGGTAACGTAGTTGTTGGCTAATGAGCCAGAAAGTGACATCAAGTTATTCGATCATGTGACTGGCTTCCTGAGGGTAAAAAGATTCACATGTTCCTTCTTCCTGCCATCCCGTCAAGAAGCCTACCTACCTTTACTGAAGCCTACCTACCTTTACTGAAGCCTACCTACCTTTACTGAAGCCTACCTACCTTTACTGAAGCCTACCTACCTTTACTGAAGCCTACCTACCTTTACTGAAGCCTACCTACCTTTACTGAAGCCTACCTACCTTTACTGAAGTCTACCTTTACTGAAGCCTACCTACCTTTACTGAAGCCAGCCTACCTTTACTGAAGCCAGCCTACCTTTACTGAAGCCTACCTACCTTTACTGAAGTCTACCTACCTTTACTGAAGCCTACCTACCTTTACTGAAGCCTACCTACCTTTACTGAAGCCTACCTACCTTTACTGAAGCCTACCTACCTTTACTGAAGCCAGCCTACCTTTACTGAAGCCTACCTACCTTTACTGAAGTCTACCTACCTTTACTGAAGCCTACCTACCTTTATTGAAGTCTACCTACCTTTACTGAAGCCTACCTACCTTTACTGAAGTCTACCTTTACTGAAGCCTACCTACCTTTACTGAAGCCAGCCTACCTTTACTGAAGCCAGCCTACCTTTACTGAAGCCTATCTACCTTTACTGAAGCCTACCTACCTTTACTGAAGCCTACCTACCTTTACTGAAGTCTACCTTTACTGAAGTCTACCTACCTTTACTGAAGCCTACCTACCTTTACCGAAGCCTACCTACCTTTACTGAAGCCTACCTACCTTTACTGAAGCCTACCTACCTTTATCGAAGCCTACCTACCTTTACTGAGGTCCCAGAAGCCAGGAGCCAACTCGCAGCTGATTCATGTAGCCTTCTAGCAGCTGATCCCAGTGTGACCAGCCAGATCTCCTCCTCGCTATAATCCTCTTCCTGATATCTGCAGAGTGTTGGCAGTTGAGTCACATATTTTGGGCCACCTCTGTGGGTGCCAGCTTAATCTTCAGCCTCTGTACACTCTGTACACTTCTTGTGCTAGCTGAAGGACACTGTGGTAAGCTTAGTTTTCAAAGACTTACTATAAGCAAGGCCACCTTTGGAGGCGAGAGAAGGTAAATTGAGCGGATCAAGGTTTGCTAGAACTGACCAAAAGGCCGAACTTTGCACTTGTAACAACCGTGGCCAAGCATGAAAGGATAATAATGTTGCAGGTTCCAGTGAATGTTTTAAAAGTGGCTCAGTTGGTAACATTCTTGCCTTGCAACAGAACCCAGCACCCATGTAAGAAAGCTGCCCAGGGAAGTAAAGGTGTGAGGTTTCCTGGACATTTCTGGTCAGTCACCCTAGGCTACTTGGTGACTTCCAGGCCAGTAAGAGACCTAGTCCCCAAAACAAAACACAAATCCAAGGTTTATAGACCCTAAGGTTGTTCTCTGGCATCCACATGCAGGAACAGGTATATGCTCACAGGCAGACATATAAACTTGCACGCTCACATACACACATTTATAAAAGTAAACAAAGAATCACCTGCAGAATTCCTCTCTCTGGAGCCACCTATGTAACAGTAACCTTCAATCCTAGCATCCTGTCCTCCAGTCTAGTGAAAACTTTCCCAGGATGCCCGTGTCAATCCCTGAGGTGTGCACTCAAACTCTTCCTCAGTCTATGATGTTGACTTAGGTGAGAAAAGGCTAAAGTTAACCTGTAAGCCCAAGGAGAGATAAGTTCATTGCGGAAGGCTATGGTTCATGTAAGATAACAAGCCATTCGTTTTCACTTCAGTCATCCAGGTTGATGATGCCAGTTGCACTGGATGTGCTAGATCACGGGTAGGCAGGAGGGAGGTCAGGACTGCCCCCAACTGGATGAATGTAGAAGGTGGAAAGCGTTCTAGGTTTGGCACCTAGTTCAGTGCCATCCTCTGGGAATCCTGTGTATGGAGCTGGCCAGTGCCCATCTAACTTGGCCAATTTTAAGTAAGGCTTGCTTTAACTGGACAATTGTAGATTTGATCTTTCTGCTCACCATGTTCAGATTTTACAGGCATCGCTCAAAAAACATTTTTAGTATGCAGAAACACTAAAATCAAATGAATTTGCTAGTGATATGATTAGGTAGAGTTGTTTGCTTGCAAGAAGAGCATAGTCCCAGCTAGCTCGGAGCTGATGTGGCATCCGGTAAGCAAGGGAGTGAAGGGTCACAGGTAAACAAAGCCTTGGGCAGCTTTGCGCAGTTCCACCCCACCAGTTTCTCTGCTTCTCCTCCACCAAGCCTATATCTTCCTATATGCTATTTCCACTCCTTCAGAGGAGATCAGCTTCCTTCAAACTCCAGCACTTGCTGTGGCCAGTCGACAGCCCTGAACTCTAAAGTTTCCATCCCTTCCTCATATACTCATGGCTATCACAACAGCACACCGACTGCCTACATCTGTCATCCATGGGCTGGAGATGGGGATGGCAGCACTAGCCTAATCCACAGTGGCCAGCTGTGCATTGGACAGTAGCAGGTCTCCAGAATAGCAGTAAGTGACAATCAACAGCCCTGGTCCCCTACTGCCCTCTTCACCTGATGTATGCTTCCCAGAGGCTGAGCCATCCCTGTTCATGCTATTTACTCTGCTTGGCACTTTAACTTTAACCCAGCTGTGTGAGTTACCCAACTCTTCCCTCCTACCCCGTGTGTGTGTGTGTGTGTGTGTGTGTGTGTGTGTACACGCCCGAGTGTGAGAGAGCTTTTTCGAGCACCAAGATCCTCACGGTTTATTCTGCCCTTTCTCTTATCTTCCTTGGTGCTGGGGATGCAATGACTGCTGTCCCTTGGTCTGTGGAGCCACTGAGATGTCTCTGACCTCATGTTCAAATAGGTTTGCTGGGCATGTCAACCTCTATGTCCAAACTGACAAATGGCATAGTCATGTCGCAGATCTGAGTGAACCCTTCAAACTAGGTGAAATTCACACTCGGCAGTACCGGGGATTTCAGCTTATCTTTTAGGGACAAGAAAAATCCAGCCATGACAAAGGTAGCAGACATTTTCAGAAGTTAAAATTAATGGACACGTGGAGAATTGATTCTATTTATGTCACCTTGCCTGGAAACTGGCTCCTCTTCAACTATTTTGTGTTACTTTCTTGTGCTCTTTAGCAATGCTAACTCTTAGAATTCTTCTTTCTTTAAGTGTGTGGAGGGTATATACATCTATGTATGCATATGTGCATGCACAAGGGCATACATGATCTTGAATGCACATGCACATGTGTGTGTGCCTGTGTGTGGACACTGTGTGTGGTTGATGCCAGGAATCACCCTGGATTGCTCGTCTACCTTATGCATCGAGGCAGGCGTGGTCTCTCCGTCAAAGCCAGAACTCACAGATATGGCTCCTCATGCTAGCTCTGGCGATTTTCTCTCTCTCTGCCTCGTGAGGCTGGAACTACAGGTGAGCCACCATGCCCACCCCATGTTTGTGTTTGTGTGGGTTCCGGGGATCCGAACTCTGATCCTCACTCTTCTGCAGCCAGTATGCAAAGCACAGACGGGTCTCGCCAGCTGGAGTCGAAAGCTGTCATCTGGATAGAAGTCCTGCTGCCCCATGGAGTCAACTGTGCCTTTCCTTCCTTAGACTTCACTTAGTCTCTCACTAATAAACAGGAAGAACACATTTGGGTTTTTTTTTTTTTCATGATAAACAGGAACAACTTTCATGCAAATGCCATTTGGAGTGTCTTCCACTGAATTAGGTCTTTCTTGAGACTACTTTTTATTTGTGTGTGTGTGTGAGTGTGTGTGTGTTTGTGTGCATACATGTGTCATGGTGATGTGTGGAGGCTGCACAGCTTGATAGAGTTGTTTCTTTCTCCCCACCCGTGGATCCTAGGGATGGATAATACTCTGGTGGTCAGGCACCTTTACTTGCTGAGCCATCTTGCCAGCCCCTTGAGGATATTTCCTAAAGGGAGCATGGGTGCTCACCCATCTGCTCACTCATCCACAATGTATATGGATGACCATCGGCCAACACAGGAGCTGGAAACTGCTCTGAGAGTCACACAATGTATCTCCTTTGAACGTTCTGGCTTTTGTGTAGTATCACAATGGGATGAGAGAAGTTGAAGATAAAATTAGAGGCCACCCAGTTATGTTACTCAGTCTTATAATTTCTGAAGAGTAGAAAGATTCGCTTTCCTTTGAAGGGTATAATTGGGGACTGTGCCAGATTGAAACGTCACGTTTCTCTTTGATCTCAAAGCAACCCATGTTCTTCAAGTGGGCCACTGGGAAGACAGGAAGCATCAGGAACACGAGGGGACCCAGGAAATCCAGCTCACAGGTTTGTCACTCTCAGAACATTTAAATATGAATTGGCCTCTCTTTGAGGAAGGCTGCGAGGGCCTCCAGTGGTGTGTGCTTTGTGTGGACATTGCTGTATCTTCTTCATTCTGGGATTGACAGGGAAAGAATGTGTATTGGGGATGTCCTGACATCAATACATTGTTACACCATGAGCAACAAGACATCACAGGGACAGCTGAGGCCGGCGCATTTATTACCCTCCCCTCCCCCACCCTGTGCCCACAGAAGTGTGGGTAAACACGGCTTGTGGGGAGCAAAGTCGGAAGCTGCTGAGAAGCATCAATGTGTCATGTGCTGCAGGTTCTTAAGTAGGGCTCTCATGCTGTAGTCTAATCAGGCCGAACAGTATGCTCCGTCACTGATGATAACAAAGCTGCATGCACACTGGCGTAGGCACACAGATCCACGCACACAGGGAAATCCACCTGGTGCATCATCTTGAGGTCTCAGAGCATCAAGGCCAATATAGGAACCAAGGGATTGTTTCTGTTTTGTTTTTTTATATAGATTTACTTTTATTATTTATACGTGTTAGAGTATACACACTTGCATATGAGTGACTAGTAATTGCAAAAGAGGGCCCTGATCCCCTAGGACTGGAGCTACAGGGTATGTAAACTGATCTATGTGGGTGCTGTGAACTGAACCCTGGTTCCATGCAAGGGCAGCGAGTAATCCTCCCAGCTGAGCTATCTTGCTATCTCTGTAAGCCCAGGGCTTTAATGTTTTGCTTCCACACCCAGCTTTACTGTGTTTTCCATCTGCAACATTGTAGCGCCAAGCACAGCTCACTTTATTTCAAACTTCCTGTATTCTTTTGTGTCAGGATAGCAGTCCTGTTAGAAAGAACTCTTTTTTTCCCTTGACTTTCTTTTGTCAAGAGGTTCCCCTAAAGAGTGAAGCCCCCTGGGTTCATAGAACCCAATATTCTGCTCCAGCAACGGGCTCAGGGGAGAGTACTTCCCCATTTTCCAAGCAACAATGCGTAGATAAAAATGTCAAAGCCTGGCAGCCCTTCTCTGGCATATGTGCGTCTATTTATGAAGACACTTAGCGTGGATTTAGTAAGTTCACCACAAAGCTCCAGGGGCGCCTGTCTCTTTAAATCCATCTCCTCCCAAGTGAAATTTGTGGCCCTGATGAATGGCAGAGCAGAGTCATCCATAAAAGGGCAGAGGAGAATCACACTCATTTGCATACAGTAATTATTCTGTGAATCAGGCCACCTTTATTGCTGGCAGAAAATCTACTGTCAGCATTGCTCTGTAGATCAATTTTGAAAACTCACCATCAGAGAGGAATTGTTTGGAACCCTGTGGTCCAGTACTCCCGCAACCTGCCTGCTGCTGACCGTGGTTCTGTGTCTAGGCCACCAGCCTTTTTCTTCATCCACCCTCCTGTGATGCTGGTGGGTATTGCTGGAGAGTTATCTTACAGGCAGTCTGGACGTGGTTTAGTTTCTAAAAAGTCTGAACATGGGAAAACATGGGAACCCAAGGGTGTGGTAGACTCCAGAGGAATGGAGTTCACTCTGCCAGCCTCCAACAACACATTTGCTAACCCTAGTTGGCCCTGTTCAGAAACCAGAGATGAAAAAGAGTCTGGAGGTGGCTTCTGACCTTTTCCATAAAGAAAGGAAGAAGGAGCCTTGTAGTGAGTCGATGCAAAATATCCCCATAGTCTTGGCACTTGAACACTTGGTCCTCGGTTGTTTGAGGAGACTTAAGATGTGTGGCCTTGTTGGAGGAAGCCTGTCACTGGAGAGCTTTGAGAGCCATACCAGTTCTCTCTTCAGGTGCTGCTTGTGGTTCAAGATGTGGGCTCTTCCACTGTACTGGTTGGTTTTGTGTGTCAATTTGACACAGGCTGGAGTTATCACAGAGAAAGGAGCTTCAGTTGATGAAATGCCTCCATGAGATCCAACTGTAAGGCATTTTCTCAATTAGTGATCAAGGGTGGAGGGCCCCTTATGGGTGGTGCCATCTCTGGGCTGGAAGTCTTGGGTTCTAGAAGAAAGCAAGCTGAGCAAGCCAGGGGAAGCAAGCCAGTAAGGAACATCCCTCCATGGCCTCTGCATCAGCTCCTGCTTCCTGACCTGCTTGAGTTCCAGTCCTGACTTCCTTTGGTGATGAGCAGCAGTGTGGAAGTGTAAGCTGAATAAACCCTTTCCTCCCCAACTTGCTTCTTGGTCATGTTTGTGTAGGAAGAGAGACTCGACTAAGACAGCTACTCTGGGCTCTGACTGCCATGCCTCTGCCCTGCCACCTGCTGCCACGCCTCTCCACCCTGACAGTGAGCCTAGAAAACGTTTCCTTTTCTAAGTTGCCGTGGTCGTGACAGTTTATCACAGTAACAGAAAAGCAACTGACACAAACCTCCTGTTCTCTAGGTCTTTGGAATTGAGGAAGAAAAGAAGAGAACTTGAGCCTCAGACAGAAAGAAAGGGACCTGTTATTTACAGAGTATAAAAATCCAGAGTCCTACATGGCCACCTCCACAGGTGCCATGTGAGAGAAGGTTCACCTGAAGAGTTGGTATAGGCAGAGGCAACAAAACAAAAATGCCCCCCCCCCAGTTGGCTCAGGATAGTGACAGATACATGCTAACTGTGCAGAGGTGGTGCTGGGAGTTTGGTCATGATCATTCTGACCTGTGTGTCCAGTCGCCTACTAAAGGGACAGAGTTCTAGGATATACCTTTGTGATTGGTATGGAGACTAGAAGCTCTGAAGGTTCTGTGTACCAACATCTCTTAGGCTACCTTACACTCAGAGAGCCAACCTTCAAATAGCATAGCAGATGTAGCCAGCACTTGGAATCCTGCAGGCTGAAGGGCCGTTTGAAGCCACCTGACAGCATCCAGGAGTTTTTGAGAAGGTTCTGAGGAGCAGAGACTTCAGTCAGAGTGGTCCTGACATGTGTCTCACACAAGGGAAGGCTGTGAACAGCCCTTAACAAATCCTGTGGGGACTTGGACTCTCTGTGAGTCTTGTCCTTTCACTGATACTCCTCTTCATGTAGCAACAAAAGCAAGGCCTTCCACAGAGCAGACCAGCTGGGAAGACGCCAGTAATGTCAGCCACACGTGGAGAGGTACTATGAGAGTCCATCATTGTGAGATCCCCAGAGCAGTCAGGCCAACTGGACAGAGGGAAGGAAGACGGAGGCCAAGGATAGCAAGTGGTGGTGTGGAATGGATAGAGGGTGGGTGAGAAGTTCCCCATTTGGATAGTAGCGGTGGGTACACACACCTAGTATGTGGTTGTAAAAATGGCTACTGAATTTAAAGTTGAAAACAATTAAAATAATTAATATATATTTTAACAAAAAACCAAAATACCTACCTTGAAAAGACTTCTATTTGGAGCTGGGGAAATGGCTCAGCAGTTGGAACATTAGCTGCTCTTGCAGAGGACTTTAGTTTAGTTCTGAGCACACAAGTCAAGCAGCTCACAGCCTCCTGCAACTCTTGCTCCAGAGAATCCTATGCTTTGTTCTACCAACTACGGGTATCCAAATCCAAGTGGCAAACACTTTCACAGATACACACACATACACAAAATAAATTTAAAAATATTAAAAAGACTTGATTTTTCCGTATGCAGGGAAACACAAAGGTGTATGTGGGTGGGTGGGGGGTGTTAGTAAGGTTAGAAAACAAAAAAGGCAAAATACTAAGATCTTGGAGGAATGGGAGTATATTGGGATAGCTGCCCCTACTCCCTTTCTCAGACTCTCTGGGAGTGCCTGACCGTGTAAGTCTCAACACATACAGGTTTGTACCAGGTGAGGTCTCTCTCCACATCACAAACTGGAACCAAACCAGATTTTAGAAAACTCGGTAGCTATTTAAATCTACATAAATGTATAATATCTGTTTTAAAAACATAGGAAAAAATAATGCTGCTGACTCAGCAGTAAGCCCTATCGGAACATAGAAGTCAGCTCTGAAGATGACAATCGTTACAACAGTATTATTACCAAAGCAGTATTCCACATCTACAGAGCCACTACAGTACTGCTCCCTCTGGGATAAAAATATTTATCTTTACATACTTTTCCAGTTTATAAGTAGATGCTTTGATACGGAATAATTTGGAAATTTACCAAACGTCACAAAATTAGCTAAAATTGGAAAGGCTCATCATACCACAAAATGGCCTTTCTAACTCAGTGCCTTCGGTTTGCAGCACTCCGCTGAATTTGCTGCTCAATTCCAGAGTTCCCTGTATAGTGTCAGACTGACAGGAGAGTGTTGCAAGGTGCTTTTGTAAGTATATAATCCCGTTGCTGATAGGACAAAGCAGTCTGAAAAAGATGGACAGGACATGATTTAGTTCAGCTTCCAAAATAGCAAAATAAGACCTAGAGTCAAAACTAACTTCCAAACCTGGAGTGATTCTGGAGATGTAATGCTCCCAGAGCTCTATGTTAGTCCTTCTAATCGACATTGCCGTGATTAATTGTAATATATTCGAATATAAAATATAAACATTCCCAGCTCACATATGAGGACCTGAGCACTTTCTCTAAATTAAGTGGTGTTTGAAAGTTTTCACTTCTGTTAGTGTTGTCATCTGAAGATGTTATTTCTGCTGATCTCAGAAGAATGTAGATGTTTAGTGATTAGCCAAGGTCTCAGCAACGTCAATACATCACACCTTCCAGGTATCTCCAAACCCAATGTCACAAAAAATGGTAGTGTCAGGCAGTGGTGGCACAAGCCTTTGATCCCAGGACTTGGAGGCCAGCCTAGGTCTACAAAGTGAGTTCCAGGACAGCCAGCGATACACAGAGAAACCCTGTCTCTGGGAAAAAAAGGAAAGAAAGAAAAAAGGAAAGAAAAGGTAGTGAGTGCATGGGTTAATGTGTATTGTTGTGTCCCTAACCAATGCCAAGTACTGTATCTGGCTTCAAGGATGTAGTTTGCCAATGAGCTAAGCAACAAAGACACACCTCTCAAGGAGCTACACATTGGTGAAAGGAGTCATTAATACTCAATCAAGCGACAGCTTCAGAAAGTGGCTTAGGAGACAGAATAGACTGAGATGATGTCCAGGGTGAGAGATGATGGGTAATTCAAGCTGGGGACATCTGTAGAAGGAAGACCTGGGGGGTAAGGAAAAAAATCAACAAATGAATCATAGTGGATAGAGGAGTCATTTGAAACAGTGGAGAGAAATACCAGATGCCATGTGTCTAAATATTCATGAACACTAGAGTTCAAGTGACTCACTGAGGGTAGATGAAGCTCCACGGTTGTCCTTTCACTATAGATAGCCGCTTGAAGATACAGACACAAACATCATATGGCTGATCCTTTGACTGGTGAAGCTACAGAGCCCCTCCACTGTAGGGAGAACTGATCAGTCATCGTAGCTTGGGATATAACTTTGGGAGTCACGAGTTAAAGATGGACTGGATGCCACCCTACAAACACAGATGGAAAAGCAGAGATGACCCTAAAGAAACCTGGGGACCCAAGCACAGTGATCAAAGGAGCTGAGATCGCAGACAGGGAGGTGACCCAAAGAGTGAGGTGTCTGGAAGCTTAGGGGGAGAGTGGCCATCTCTGAAGGGTCGGTCCCACTAAATACTGCTGAAAGACCATGTGCTAGGAGGACTGAGAAGGAACCAAAGCTTTCTGTAAGGCAGTGAGTTTGCAAAGTGCTAGGATAGAAGTCTTCACGGTATAGGCTGAAGGGAAAGCAGAGTCTTGAACCAGATGCGCCAATACCGCACCCTGAAGGTGAAGGAGACAGGTTGTCAAGATGAAGGCTCTACTTCTTAAAGAAATCTTGCCTATGAAGAAGGAGAAAGCAATGAAGAAAAGAAGACTTACAAAGGGAAGGAGGTCTTGGGAGAGAAGGAAGAACATGGGGGCAGCTGGATTCAGTTCAGTCCTTTCTTTCCTGAAAAACAGCTACCCCAACAATGGATAAGCATTTGTTACAGGGAAGACAGGTCACTTACCTACCGAAAGCCTTCTTTTCTCTCTGACCTGTAACACAGGGCCATGATCCAGGTAGTGCGAGGGGAGATAGGGAAGTATAAATTGTGAAATCGACATTGGAGAACAGGGATCATATGGAGGTTCGGATCCTTCTCCTCAGATTTGTTGCGACTTTAACAAGAGTTTGGTGTGCATGGCCAGATGAAATCATCTCCAGAAATGAGTGACAGAGAATCAAGCTAACCAGGTTTCAGAGAGAAAGGGAAGCAAGGGAAATGGGTGTCACAAAATACTCAGGATCTAAGGCTGGAGAGGCCTTAGATGAAACACCCTTGTGCAAGGCTGGGGAGGGACGGTGGAGGTGAGGGTAGTGTTGGAGAGACCTCAGGAGGGACGCTGGGGAATAGGATCCTGCTAAACAAGATCTCTAAGGCTAGGCAAGGAAGCCATCAGAATACTGATAGTTGAGCAAAGGGCCAAATATAAAGGGGGCAGTGGTGACTTACCTCTGCGATGCTGCCAGGCCTGGCGACCTGAGAGATCCATCCCAGGACCCATGGAGTAGGAGAAGTACTAGGCCTTGGAGTCTGGGTGGGGCTGCACCAGGGAACACTGGAAATTCTCAGCAGATGGACAGCCCTCCTTCTGCTCTACCTATGGCAGCTGCAAAAAGCATTTGATCAAAAGAAATGCTCCTAAGAGTCTGTGGGAAAGAGTACACCTTTACATTGCTGGTAGGAATATAAATGGGCTAAGCCAATATGCAAATCAGAATGGAAGCTCTTCAGACAACTAAAAATAGATTCGCTGAATGACCTGGCTATTCCATTCCTGGGGAAATATACAAAGAACCAGTTTACTTTATTTATTAGGCAGTGGTCATATTAGTAAGCTATGGAATCAGCTAAGGTGTCTATCAACAACAAATAAATAAAGGAACTATTGCTTGTATACAACATGGAGATTTATTCAGCAGCAAAGAGTGAAACTAAGTCAGAAATGTATGGAACCAGAGAGCATTACACATACAAGCCAGACTCAGAAAGGCAAACACATTTGCATATGTGAAACCTAGATTACACATACCTGTGTGTGCACACATACACACACCTGTGCACACATGCACATGTGTAAACATAATATGAAAGAAGAAGTAGGACTATTTTGGAGGAAGAGAAGACAATCAGGGTGGGAGAAGAACAGGAGATGTTCAAAGAGGAATTAAAATATTTAAAGTACATGTTCTAGTTGAAAAATCTCACCATGAAGCCATCATTTTATTAAAATATAAATAAAACCCCACTATTCCATGTACTTAATAAAAAAAAATATGATAGGAGCCTCTTGGCCCCTGAAACACTCCCATCTATTGGGTAGCTTAATGGATTCGTTCACTAGCAAACCAAGGATTACCTGAGTATGGTGTACTCCTCAGGCAGGACCAACTGAGCTGGCTGCATGCAAAACAAGCCAGGGAGAGCCTCCTTTGGGGACAATGCCTGACTTTTTCAGAGAGATGGCAGACCCAGAGCTCGAGGCGGTGGGCTTTCATTGATGGTGGAAGTGAGGGTCTGAGTGGGAGCAGTGAAGAGGGCAGAGCAGGCTGGAGCGGCCTAACTCTGCTGGCCTGTAAGGATGACAAGCAGGAGAGGACTCGTTCCCAATTAGTCTGACGTGGGATGTGATTCAATTAGAGGAAGAAAGTCATTTTGCAGCCATTAAAAAATAATCAAGGACTTTGAAATTTACTCATTACTTTAACCAAGAGTTCCCAAGAAGGAACAATCTGCCAAAGTCACTGACACAAAAGGAGGAAAGACAGTATCAGTTGGAAATAAAATCCTCATGACTCTTTGGTCTTAGGGTCTACCAGATGTCCCTACCAAGGAAAGACTCTTAGGTCTTAGGGTCTATCAGATGTCCCTACCAAGGAAAGACTCTTAGGTCTTAGGGTCTACCAGATGTCCCTACCAAGGAAAGAAAGGTCAGCTAGAGACTGGGGTCCACAAAGAGAGTGTCTTTTTACCCATTACCAACCGTGTCTCCTTCCCAAAGAAATCAAACATTTGACTTTGCATGTACTGAGTCAGTCATTTGGCTACTCACTGGTAGTAACATGTAAATGATTAAGAGACTGGGTTTAAACCATACTACCAAGAGAGTAGAAAGCCTTTAATATTTCAGCCCACAGACAACTTTATTTTCAAAGTTTCATTTAATATTTACAGTTCACTGAAGATTATGCACGACCAGAAAGTTTCATACTTTCTGGAGATAATTTCAATTTTCCCAACTTTGTAAGTCACACTTAGAAGTTACTATGATTTTTTTTTTCTAATTTTCTCTCTATATACGAATTTTTAACTCAACCAAAAGAGTCAGCTTAGGGGCTGGGGAGGTGATTCAGCAGATAAGGGCCAGGCTGTTGCTCAGGAAACCCAGATTTGAATCTCAGCACCTACATAGTAGCTCACAACTGTCTGTCATCTGCATAGCAGCTCACAACTGTCTGTCATCTGCATAGTAGCCCACAGCTGGCCATCGCCTACATGGTAGCCCACAACAGTGTGTAGCTTCAGTTCCAGTAGGTCTGGCACACTATCTGGCTTCCATGACTCTTTGGCACACTGATATACAAGCAGACAAAACACCAGTACAGATAAAGTAGAATAATAATAACTTTTTAAAGGAGTCAGTTTAAAATACTCCACTCTACTAATACAATATAATCTCATGATATATATAAAGAAGAACTTTTTGCCAAAATTGACAGGTCTTTGCGTAGGTGGCTCCTCCTAACTCTACAGTGATTCATACTCTACTCCTTCTTAGAACACTGGTTCTCAACCTTCCTAATGCTGTGACCATTAAATACAGTCTCTCATGATGTGGTGACCCCCAACTGTAAAAGTATTTTCATGGCTACTTTATAACTGTAATTTGCTATTGTTATAAGTCATAATATAAATATCTGTGTTTTCTGGTGGCCTCTGGTGAACCCTGGGAAAGCATCATTCAACCCGCAAAGGAGTCTTGACTCACAGGCTGAGAACTGACCAGTGCCTTAGAGAGCTCCCACGTGGATGGATGGCTAAGGTACGCAGTGGATACGTTCTCAAGTCGATGAAACTCATTTGTGCATGAGGCCTATAGACCTCACATCTTCAGAGTACTGCGTTCCCAGAAAGGAACATAGAATCTAGCATACTGGAAACACTCTCCATCGCAGGTAACCCAAGTTAAGATACAGGGACTCCTGTAGCCCAGTTCCCTTTCCTGTTTGCCTCTGCCATGCATGTCCTCAATGCCCAGGTCAATGCCCATAGTGGCACTGCTAGACTAAAATCTCTCTGTGCCTCTCCTATGCCAGGTCGCAGGACAGATAAGGAAGTGTTGGAAGAGTCTGTAGAGATGTGTTTATTCTAGTTTCTTTCCCCTCCTCCTAACAAGTGGCTACTTCAGGGCTCTGCTGTTCGTTAAAGATCAAGCTGCCAATATGAGCTTGCTTGGATTAGCCCTTCCTGTAACTGCACCAAGGCCAGTGTTTGCATTCCTCCCAACTGAAAATTTGTCAGAGAAGAAGGGCATTAAAGCTGTCATAGCAGATAAGATCAGACATTTGATTTCAAACAGTAGTGGCAAACACCCCACTTCGGACACTCTTACCTCTGGAGTATACTGTTCTAAGTCACGTGGAGAGCTAGAGCAGATTGGGAAGGGAAAATAAATCTAAACCTCACCGCCGTTTCTGTAGGTAGAGCAGATTTCGGACTTTGTACAGAAATACTAAGCACAGGAGAACAAAGCCACAAGACCTTTCCATCTCTTTATAAACGGGAGAACATCTAAAAAAAAGTTGCAATCATTTAAGGGAAAGTAAAAGCTTGGAAAGATGCCTTTAGAAAACTGTTGGACATTTAAAAACTTAAACTGTCTCCCCGTGCCTACAATTATTGGAATTTAGTACCATGTTACAGCTGGGGAGGAGGCTCAGCTACAAAGTGCTTGTCCTCAGTGATGTGGTTATAAAAGGATAGAGAGATAAGAAAATGTTCTATGGGGTGTGGTGAGGTGTGGGGAAAGGGGATGTCTCAGTGGGCCCATGCCAAGGCATCCACCAGCCACACAGTGGAAGAGTATAGAATAGAGTTTATTCAGGACATGGGGAGGGGAGTTAAGAAGGCAGTAGAGGCAGAGAAAGGTAGAGAGAGGGAAAGAGTAGAGAAGAAGAATAGAGGCTGGTCATGAGCACTTGGAAAGAGAGTGGGGAAAGGAATGGGGAGAGAGAGGGAGCAAGAGGGCAAGAGTAAGAGAGAGAGGAGGGGGCAAGCCGATCCTTTTATAGCGGGCCAACCTTACCTGGCTGCTACCAGTTAACTGTGGGGGTGGAGTTTAGACAGAATGCTAACACTCAGTGTCCATGTTAAAAATAAAATAAAATAAAAACAGGCACAGGGGTGTACTTGCAATCAGACAGGCCGGGCAGCCTTGCTTATTTTAAAGTTTCAGCAAGTGAGAGACCTTGTTCAAAAACAAAAACAAACAAACAAAAAGTAAGATCAATGGTGCCTAAGAATCACACTGTGAGTTGTCCTCTGACATACACACACAAACATACATGCATACATACATATACAAACATACACATGCACGTACATGTACTTGCACATAAGAAGAAAATAATTCCACGTCGATAAATAAAATGTAGACACTCAAAAAAAAATCTTATTCCTGAGGTCAGATCTCTCTCCTGTGATGCGAAACCAGTGTTTCTCTAATCATTGAATAATATACAAGTAGTTGATCTTAACCTGAACCTTGAATTTATGTGGCAGTTCTTTCCAAGGAGTTTGATCACTGTGATTAATATTCATAATATTCCGATGACAAGGTAGATGGCAGGGATTATTAGCCCCATTTTATGGATTCAGACATCGGGGCAGGGAAAGGTTAAGTGGTATGCTGAGCATCATGTGGATTTGATCTCCAGCTCTGATTTAGTATACTTTTTACGATGTTATTTCTGAAGGGAAGTGTGAGGTGGCGAGCAGGAGTCAGGAATCAAGGCTGCAGCCTCGGCTGGCTGGGGAGTTGACTCATCCAACAGCCTGAGGCAAGTCTTTTAGCCTCTCTCAGCTCTGCCCCCACATTAGGTAAAATTGACAATTCTTACCCACCATCCATGCCCTGCTGTGAGGATTAATGAAATGAGACCGGTGCAGCAAGCCTGTTGGTAGAGAGGCTCTCTATAAATACGAAATATGCTAAGTGCCTTCTCTGGGGTTCTGCAAGGTTGCACAGCCCTCAGGAGATGCAGAAACAAAGCTGTGCATTTGAATAGGCAGGCCCTGACTGTCCTCAAGGAGGGTCCCTAGGGCCAAAGAGGCACAATAGAAGTCCAGGTTGCAGACCTGGTGGGTGTGGAAATAGTGGGGACAGTGTGGTCCCTTTGCTGTGTAGAAGGGAAAGAGCACCTCCACGGGAACCACCCAGAAGTGACTCCGCATTCACAGGCTGGCCTGGACCTTTGTTTTTGGAAATCGCACTGAAATTTTCACTGAAATTTCCTCTAAGTCTAGAAGACCTGGTTGGTGTTCTAAAAATGAGTTTGGATTTACTTCAGTACACCAAGGATGACGCTTGCAATCTCCCAGAATCTATCAGAGAGGCCCAAAGTCTCACAGCCTTAGTTAAGTACTAGGAGTGGCAGATAGACAGAATCTTCGCATTTGAGACTGGGAGACTGGAACATATCGAGCCATGCTACAGGCCCTTTGACCTTAAAGAAAGATCGAGGCAGCACCTCTTCTCTGCCCATCACTTCACAACGTCCTGTGCAGACCGGTGTGCGGTGATTCGAGTTCATGTCTCTGTCCCACAGCTGCTCTCTCAGACTCCAAGTGCATCCAGGCAGCTTCCGGTTAGCACCCTGTCTGCATGGAGTAGGAGTCTCGGATGCTGTTGGCTCAGCACTTCTGATGCCATGGGACCTTCCCCATGGAGCCTGTTCCCACAACTGTCCCTGGCTCGCACCTCTAATAATCTGCATTCAGACCTTTGGACTTTTTCCTCTCTTGGACCCTGTGTAACTTAGGAACCTCTCCGGACCATACAGAGTGTACAGAGTGCCAAGAGCTCCTCCCACCCTTCCCACGGCCATTTCCTTCCTCTGACCTACCCAGCTTTGCCATAGCCTATGTGCTGGCAACTGAATCTCTCTCTCTCCTTCTCTTTCTTCTCTCTAGAAACCTATCTCTAACACAGCACACAATCATTATCTTAAGGCTAAGTGATGTCCCTTTTCTTTGCCCCCAAGACCTGCATGTCAACCATCTTCACTTGAGGTAGAAGCGTATGCATAAGCAAGGCAGGTCTCCTTCTGCGGTGTTAGGAATCAGGTTTTCAGCCTTTGAACTTTCCTAATCACAATCCCACCCACAGCGTGTGCTATGTCACATCCCTTTTGGGAGGTCTATACCCAGAAACCCCTAAATATCAGGACTGTGTGTGTTCTGGTCCTGGAGACTCAGTCTGCGAGTGAGGTGTGGGTGTGTAAGCCCTTTCTGAGCCTGTGAGTAAGAATGCTCTACACCTGCGTTTAGGGGCCACTGGGTTTCCCTGGCATTCTGACTTGCAGAGAGCCTTGTCTCCATGTCCTTACTTGGTTGTCAGTCTATGAATCGCATCCAAATCTGCCTTGTTTTAAACATTGTGGCACATGACTAACGCAGTGGCCTTCAGGGATGATCGCCCATAAATTCTCATCTACAACAACCTTGTCTCCATCCGTCATGGATAGGATACCACCTCGAAATTTTTGAGAGGACCCAGTTCCACGACCTTCTCACTGAGTGCCGTGATTTACCCTCAGCTGTCCACCCGGAGGAGGAAGTAGGCCACCCCGTGCGCTTCACATTGCTGCTGAGCCCACTGCTCTGCTGGTACAAAGCAAGCATTTGGAGTCGTGACCAGAACATGAGAGGAGCTGGCAGACACTTAACTGAAATGATGAATGGCTTTCATTGTCATGTATGAATAAGCTCTGTTCCCTGCCCCTAAGCCTGGGCTCACAGACCTCAGGCCCAGGTCGACCCAACAGATGAAGATGAGATCCCACCAAACAGTGCTCATCAGACGTGATGAGATTATCTTCAAATGGAATCTATTGACTTGAAGTGATCCCGCATAGCTGTGCAATCATCACATTGTACAACTGTTGCCTGGATACTCCTCAAGCTCACCAGCCAAGGGGGCCTGGTACCAATTTTCAGAGAATGAAATTCGGCCCCTGAGGACGGTAACTGTGGCATGCAGTCATTTAGGAAGGCTTGGAAGGGTCTGGAAGGCTGTGTCTGCAGTACAGCCAGACCCCCTCAGCAGAATGGCGGGAGACCTGGGTGTGAGGCTGGATAGCAGGTCCTAGACTTGGCCTTCTTATCAGCCTCCAAGCCAGAGAGACCTTTGGTTTGTTTACTAGCTCAGATAAACCCTTCAAATCCTTGGGAATTCGCTAATAAATCTGCATGACTAAATATTTTATTCTTGTATACAGAATGCAGTCCGAAGACTTAACACTTGTTACAGAGAAAAACCAACACTCCGCCCTTCCAGTTCCTTGCCCCAAAATGATTCTTGAGAATTCCCACATAGTAACCCCAAATTTAGGCCTGAGTGCGAAGCATCTCTGGGACTCCCTCTTACGAATCTGTACGTTCTCAGTTAAGTCAGCACAGCCGTGCAGTCAGGCTAGTTGAGTCCTGAATTATATCCGACTGTTGAACAAGTTTCAGTACAGGCCATCCCATAATAACTACACCCCTTGAAAGCCAGGAATTATGCTTCGTTTCCATTGTTATACAAGTGACCCTGTAGGAAAAGTCTGGTGGATCTGCTCCCGTGGAAGCAGTTTTTGCAAATTTCATTGCTGTGCGTTTCCCGGGCACTGTTCGCTCTTTATCAAACCCAGGCCCGAGCAGGCTCACTTTATGGCTCCCAGCAGTGGGTGTGTAATTCCAACAGCCTTTCCCTTATGATCTATCCAATGGATTCTTCTGACTCATAGCTCCATGGCACCAGATGGCATTACCATCTTACACTGGCCTTGCCTGGCTAATACACCACCAGACAGACACACTAAAGGTCAGGAGGACACCAGATGGCCTGAGCCATCACAGCCTTTGACAGCCCCCACCCCACCCCGCAAGAAAGGCCAACACGTGTTCTTCACGTTTCTTTGAACATGGCCTGTGGGTAAATGTATTTGATTCTACTTTGGCTCCATTATTCCATGTTTATAAATGTACCATAACTTATAACCCCTTCAACTTCAATTGTTGATCATTCTTTGTATATTCTAAACACCTTGCTTTAGAGATAGATGAGCTATGTAATGAAATAATTTTTACCTCCATTTTTTAAAAAAAATTCTCCTAGGTACCTATTTTTCCAACAATTCTAATAGTGCTCTGTAATGTTTTAGTTTAAGTCTATGACCCTATGGGTTCATAACTGTCCTTTCAAGTCCAGTTGTTGTCAGTTAGGGCTGTCTGCTTCTGTCCCCGGCCAGATAAGGCTTTAACGCTATTTTAAGTCTAAGTTGTTGTGATGTCTCGAATTTTTGTCTCCTGCTCACCCTCAGAGTCTTACATCTCTGACCAACAATCATTCTGGTAAGTTGAAAAAGATTTGGCTGTGGATGTTTGGGGAAAGCTTATGAAGAAGTATCACCTGACTTGGGCGCAACATAGCCTTTGTCCCAGGAGAATTGTCACAGGGCGTTCATTCCTACCTTGGATCAATACAACTGCCCAATTAACCATTATGGCGTCCCATGCTTCTGTGAAGATATAACAATAGTTGATAATTCTCTAAATAGCTTAATTTGTAAATCTCTAAGTTATTGTCTACCCCGTGTGTGTGTGTCTGTCTGTCTGTCTGTCTGTCTCCATACTCCTATATCTATAATTATATATGGGTAGATAGGGATATACACAGATATAAGTATACATATTTAAGGGTTTTTTCCTCAGTAAACTTGGATAAGAGATGATACTTCTTTTAAAAATCCCTCTCTTTAGGTAAAGCTCCCTATTGTCTCCCTGTGTGGACAGGCAGACTCCTCCACAGGTTTCTCTCAGTGCTTGCTTACAAGAAATGGCGCAGTCCTTGAAAGTGCTGGCTAGCTTCCTTGAAAGTGCTGGCTCGCTTGAGACAGATTGTTTTCCCTCTCTTTCTACTTTGACCCTTACCGTTCAGATCACTGTAATTTTTCATAACATACAATTAATGAATTATTGTTCTAAAGAAGTAAAGACACCTATCATTAACCTCAATTTTTGACAGCTTTCAATATACTTCTTCCTCCTGAGGAACTTAGGGAGTCTGTGTAGGGTGCCAAGTATTTTCCTCTTAGTCTTGAAATCAGGTGCTAGGTTTGATTATTTTTTCTTTTACACAACTCTCCTGACCCTATTTCTGGTATACCACAGGCTTTAAGGACCACAGTGCATGTTGTAAGACTAAATTTAAACCATTTTCAACCATTTAAACCTAGATTTCTCTCTGCAACATTATGTTGCCACCTATATTATTAGTCAGGATTCCTTAGATGCATAAAACTTATAGAATGAATGTATACATGTGTTATATATGTATATATATATATATATATATATGCATACATACATATATGTATATATGCATGTGTGTATGTGTGTGTGTGTGTGTGTGTGATATATAAATTATGTTTTAAAGAAGCTTACAGGCTGTTGTCCAGCTAGTCCAACAACGGCTCTCACAGAAGGGCCAAGAATTTAATTGCTGCTCAGTATCTGAGGCTGCATGTCTCAGCTGGTCTTCGATGTACATTGGAGTCACAAAGAAGCAGGTCCGATAGCACCAGTAAATGCTTCAGCAGCGGAATAGACGAATTTGTCATAGTGAAGGCAGGCAAGCAAAACTCAACAGCTTCCTCCTTCCAAGAGCTTTTATGTGGGCTGCTAGCAGAAGGTGTGACTCAGATTCAGGGTAGCTCTTCCAACCTCAAATGATCTGCTGAAGAGTAGCCACAGGTGTGCCCTGCTGCTTAGATTTAGTTGATTTCAGATGTGGTCAAGTTGACAACTAAGATTAGTCATCACACCACCTATATGTTATATTGTGGATGTCACTGGTTATCCCCAGTGACTTAAAGATGTTTTTCTTTTGCAAGATGCTACAATGAGTCTCTGAGGCTACAGGAACCATTGGGCGATCCCTGAAGAGTAGGGCGTCTTACAAAGGGTTTGAGCAGAAAACAGAACCCAATCCACTCTCGCCCAGTTACCTTGAGTGGGGTATGCTTTAACTGGTGGCACCTGCATAGCAACAAGGATCCGGTAGGCGAGATGACTGCTTGGGCTTTCATTGAGACCACAACGTGGAGCCTATTATCCCAATTTGCCAGATAGATAAACTGAGGCACAAATAAGGGACAAAGACTAAATGTCACACAGACGTGAGTCTCTGGAAAAAGAGAAAAGCCCAGTTGTTCTAAGTGTTATATGATTTGCTCTCAGCCCAGCCCTATGACATAATACAATATCCATTACAGGCTTGAATGAGTCTCCTGGTTGCCATTTCCCCAAACAAATAGAAATAGAAACCACTCAACCTTGAAGCCTACATAACTGCAGGTGGATAAAAGCTGCTGTCTGAGCAGCTGGGGAGGAAAGAGTCCACGGATCCAGGCTGGGAGATGGTTCAGATGGCCGCAGGCTGGGCCACGTTAATTGATGGAAGGGTGTTGGGTTCCCCGTGGAGGCGGTTAGGATGAATGCCTTGATGCTTGGGATTATTGAAATAAGTACCTCATGCTCTGGACACTTATCTAGATGAAGCCTCCATCTTGAGCCCCGAGCTCATCCTCGGCTCTAATAGCATGTCAGTGGTGTGGCCGGTGAATTAACCCTGGAAAGCACTTATTGATCCCCGCCTCAGATTGCTGACTTCAAAAAAATGTCATTGCTTCATCACATCCCCTGTTCTGCCTCATTAGCTGCTGTCACTTTGTTCCTAGGCACCAAGGGACTCATTATTCCTGACATAGTCCTTGGTGTGAGCCAAGAGGCTGCTGGGAGTCCACCACAACAAGTGGCTCTCCCATCTGAAGACAGTCTTTCCCCTGGGGGGTAGAGGGAGTGCTGGTCCTTATGACCAGGCCAATGGACAGAGAGCACCAGCCATCCAAGGGTAATCCCCACCCTTTATTCCTATTTTATAGCCTAGTTAATCCCAGGAGCGTAGGTTTTTGTGATTTCTCAAATGCTGCTTTCTGGGCCTAATAAAGATTCTCGTGTAGTAATTGGCATATCGTAGGCGCCTGCTGATGACCCGGCTCACCCTGGGACAGTTTTACAGTAGAAGTTGCTAAGTTCCCTTAGAGGATTCTTAATTAGGGTAGAACCATCAGAGATCTGAAATGCAAATTAGGAGGCCATAAAGAACTAGAAATCAGACCAGATCATTAAGGAGCAGGCTGGGAAAGAGCATAAGTTTGTAGAAATTTAAAAAAAAAAATAAGAATGTGAAGACAGTAACAGAGAAATCTGATGTGTGTGGGCAGAGGAAGCACTGAGAATCTGTTTTCCATCCTAATGTCTTGAGCTTAGTTCTTCAGTATTTGTTCTGTGCAAGTTTTCTTCCCTTTTCTTCTTCACACTGAACTTAATATGCATGTTGTGATGGGGGAGAGAGAGAGAGAGAACATCTCAATTATGAGCTATGAGTTAAAAATGGTGTGAGGAGTGGCCCTCTACCTTAGAGAGTTGAATTAAGTAAGAAAAACTAACACCTCCCCCCATCACCCAAACAAGCAGTGGTCTAAACAAAGAGCCGTCTAAGTCCATTTGAATATTAGTTCACAATGTTGAGTCTCCTTTCTCTGATTCTGGATCATCAATTTTAAACAAAACATCTGCCACACTTTGGTTGTATTTTTTTTTTTCCCCTCTGAGGCTCAATCCAGCTCTTAAACAGCCTTTCTGACCCAGTGTCTGTGAGCAATGTGGGTACAGTAGCTAGTCTTCATTTTCCACTTGGTTAGACTTAAAATCACCTAGGAGACACAGCTCTGGGTCTAAGGGAACAGGTTGCCAAAGAAGATCAATGGCGGAGGGAAGTACCGCATTGAAATGGTCAGCGCCATGCCATCAGTAGGCGGACCAGGCTGAATACAACAGAGAAGGAAAACAGGAAAGCCAGGTGAGCCCCTCCCTTCTCTCTGCTTCCTAAACGAAGATGTGATGTGACTAACTGCTCTACACACCTGCCACCATGCTTCTCCAAGGCGATGGACTGTACCCTTCCAAACTGGAAGTCCAGATAAGCCCTTCCTCCTTAACTTGTGTTTGTCAGGTGTTTAGTCAAACAGATGAGAAAAGTAAGCTAAACAATGAGTGACTTTATGTTGGTGACACTGAGGAGTTTTGTTTAGGGTGAGGGGAGTCGCTCACCCATAAGCCATTTATGGGAACATTTTTTGAGGGCCAGACTCTCACTCTGTGCGTCTTTGTTTATGCTTTACAGAAGAATTCGAGAAGACCTTCATAGAATAAATCTTACCTGAGTTCTTGAAAGCTAGAGTCATGAGATGAGGGTAAAAGAGATGCAGATCTCTTGTAAGGAACAGTGTTGAGGAGGCACTAACTGACCCAGGTTTGTGCAGACCTGTGCAGAGGTATGGGGGGAGTTTAAATGTGACTCTCCACTTTATATAATAATGGCACTACATATGTACCTCAATGACAGCTGAGAGAACTCTGTGCCTTCCAAAGAGGGAAAGGCTGTTGTAGGGCACACCTGGGTAGACTGCAGCTACACCACGTCAGCCTTGGTGTCATGTGACCTGAAGAGACACGAGACTGAGCAAAAGGTGTTCAGAGGCAAAGACAAGAGTGGGATGGGCCATGGGACATATACTGGTATCCCAAATGAACAAAAATGCCCAGAGCCACCCAGCACCCAGGAAGCAAAAGCAGGAGGGTCACTGCAAGTTCAAGTCTAGCCCCAGCTTCATAACGAATTCCAATCCATATGAGGAGGCCTGTGTCAAAATACACACACACAGGGCTGGAGTGCTGGCTTAATGGTTAAGAACACTTCTTGTTCTCACAGAGGCCCCGCCTCTGAGCTCCAGCATCACATGGTGGTATACAACTCTCTGAAACTCCAGGCCATGCCATTGGATGCCTTCTAACCTTTTGGGGGACCAAGCTTTCATGGAGTATGTGTCTTAGGGGTTCTATTGCTGCCACAAACATCACGGCAAAGCAACTTGGGGAGAAAAGAATTGATTTTGCTTACACTTCCACCGTACAGCCTCAAAGGAAGTCAGGACAGGAACTCAGACAGAGTAGGAACATGGAGGCAGGAGCTAATGCAGAGACCATCATAGGTATTGCTTATGTGCTTATGTGCTGCTTGCTCAATCTGCTTTCTTGCAGAACTCAGGACCACCACCCAAGGATGACGTCACTCACCATGGGCTGGGCCTTCCCCCATTGATCACTAATTAAGAAAATGCCTTACAGCTGGATCTCATGGAGGCATTTCCTCAAGGGAGGTTCCTTTCTCTCAGACAAGTCTAGCATGTGTCAGGTTGACACAAAATCAGCCAGTACAACTAGTAACAGGGATGGATGGACCACCCCAGGGTTCCACTACATTGTCTTCCTGGTCATCAGCTGTTCTACAGCGTGTGTTAAGGGAAACTTAAAAGGAACAGCGTTTCATAGGTAGGGTAAACAGGATAAAGGAAAGGGGAATAATGGTCCTTCAAGAAAGCAGATACATTAAGCACATAAAGGATACATAAAGGAACCTGAAGCTAGAACAAAGGCGCTGTGACTGACAGCAAGTTCTGTCATCTATCACTGTTAGCTGCTCGACTTCCACAAAAGTGTAAGTGCCCAGACGCCACCACATACCATAGTGCAGTTCAGTAGGACAGAACACAGACCTCAGCCTCTCCGGATCTGTGTGTTGGGGGCTGGCCATGTCTTGCAGCTGTGGAGTAGAGTCTCCATCAGTTCTCATGAGCATTAGCTAATACAGATCCTCTGTTGGCCCGGCCACAGAAACTGTTGTTTTTCCTCTCTTTGCTTTCCATGATCTCCTGTCACTGCTCTCTGGTCCTCCAAAGCCTGCTTCATGAAGGCAGTGACAACGCAAGTGGAGGTTTGCACACTCCACTCCCTGACTAATATGACGTTAGTGCTCCTTTCTTCAAGGCAGGGAGCAAGCTACTTTTCAATGCCTTAATAGTATGGCATATGTATGTATGTATGTATGTAGTACGTATATACTATTTGCTATTGTATGTTGCACACTTACCATCCCATTACTTTTCTGCTTCACTAAGCAAGGTTATAAACCTCATACCAGGCTCACGTGGGTAAATCATGTGATTTGAGCAGAATACACTGCACCACTCTTTCCACCTTCTCCATTTTAGCTTCTCACCTTGTGTCTATTATTCCCCTAGACAGTTTTGCTTCTATTTTCAGACCATCTATACATATATAATTATTTAAGTACACACGTGTACCATGTGAGCACACACACACTCACGCAGGCATACATACACACACACACACACACACACACACACACACACACTGTCTAAGACTCACCAATGTGGGAAAACATTTGGAATCTATCTCTCTGAGGCCAATTTAACTTCCTTATTATGATATCCGGTCTTGCCCACTTTTCTGGAAGAAGAGCTATTGTATCTAAACCACATCTTCTTTTCCATTCTCAGTTGTCAGTAAAGATCCCTAGCGAGCATTACATCTGCTAATTTTGCCTTGAAAGAACCTTACTCCTGGGTTGGGGTTAAGTTAATTTGGGGAGGCCATTCTGTGGGTGAGGGAGTCACAGATGCAGAGAGGGATGAGAAAGTGTGCTGGAGAGAGGAAGAGGATGAAAACTGATCCATGAGTATCAGTGAGTATGAGCCCCTGCTCTGGCAGGATGCACCTCAGCCTGCCTACAGTAGATGAGCACCTCTACACAAGGCATCTCATTGCAAGATGAGACCTACAGGATGTGAGCAGAATAGAGAGCCTTTACCTCACCTGACTTGCTTACCTCAAAGTAAGGACATTTTTCCTTCCTTTAGTATCATCACACACACACACACACACACACACACACACACCTGATATGAAACTTATTTGGTATAATATTTTAGTACACTAAAAGTTTATTTCAAAGTTATACGTCCCAGGAACAGAACAGTGATAGAAGCCATCAGGACTCAGAGCACTGGACGCATTATTGTGGCAAACAGCATTGACAGGAGACTCTGTGTTTCTTTGTAAGTGGTATGATTCAAATGTCTGTTGAGTTTGCTGTGTTCTTTTACACAGCTAGTGTTTGCATGGTTAAGAGTTCCTGTCGTCCTTCCACCATTGTCTGGAGAGAAGCGTTGTCCCAAGGCCCATGTTTAAGGAACCCCTGAGGAACTGGGTTTGTGTTCCCCATCTGTCCCTGTGGTGTCTAGTCTTAACGTCTCTAACTGACCTAATGGTGTCTGGGCAGGTTGCTTTGAGTCCTTAATTCAATTATGAATGTCTGCGACTGTTTTAGCATGTCAAATCCACCCCTTCAAAATAATGTTTTATGTTGGTTTTTTTTGACATCTTAAATTGAAAACCTGATAAATACTTGCTGTCAGGATGGTTGTATCAAAATCAGCTCAGAGTAACATGAAATTGCTGTGTCTTAAACCCTCAAATACATCATGTCATAGAATAAAAATCCAAGGCTGCATGTGTTCTGAGCTGCTCCCACTGTGTGTATGTTGCGATAAAACTAATTAACTTATAAAGATTTCCAACATTTTCATCATGCCTTCCCCTACGCCCAGTTATTTCTTCCAAAACAGGAAAATGTGATCAGGAGTCAAGCTCACTGCCAGGTGATAGTTTCCATGTTCTATGAGGTTTAAATATGCCCCAACTCTCCTCATAATTTACTTTCCACGAAGAAAATTTTCCCTAGGAAAGTATGTAAACCTCAGTACAGTTTTATAATTAGAACTTTTTTTCCATATGTAGATTGAGTGCCACACTTTGGCATTTAAGGAGATGAGCAATGTTATACATTCCATCCTCCCCGATGCTCATGTAAATATGTATATCGAAGCGCATATTGAGTGTTCTCTGCAGGTGTGCACCTCACCTGCTGCTTATGAAGTCCTGAGGATGCTCCCTACGCGACTTGGAATGCACAGCGCGGAATACCCTGGTGACCCCAGGGGTCCTGGACTCTGAAGAGAGCTTTCCTGAATCCCACGAAAGAGAAACCAAGTTAGTGACTGTGGCCAGGAAGATGGACGTAGATGCCATATAGTGCAGGATGGTCTCCCAAGCCAATAGAGCAGGCCCCAAGGACTGGGCCCCAATGACACATCCAAAATGGCTACGTATCAGCATTCTGCATAATATACCAACTACATATCAATATGACACATGAATACACACACACACACACACACACTCCTGAGAAAGTCAAAATGCTTAATCTAAGGACTAGGCAACAACAATATCAATGTCCCCAAAGCGGCCATAGCCAGTTTAAATATGTGGAAGTATTTAAAGAGAGAGGGTAGCTGATGAAGTCTGAGAATTTGCAATTTGCGGTAAATGTCTCGGAGAGACTACATTGCCTGCAGTGTGCTTGAGTGTATGTGACTTCATTAAGAACATTCACTATCTATAATCTCGACTGTGGGATCAAATCCCTTGTTTTAGATCGACCTATCTGTGTTATCGTCGGGGTGTTTTATGTATCTATTCCTAGAAAGTTGTTTGGACAAGGTAACTTAGCAACCTTGAATGTTATCAAGCTTTTCCATTAATACATAATTCTTCCCTAAAATAAGTAACCTGAGTGCCTCTCGAGGATAGTATTTATTGCTTCAAGCACCCTGCAATAAAGAAATTCCCAAGAGATTTCTATACCAGGATCGCTGGAAACTCAATGTTTTGTCTAGCGAAGGAGTTTATAAAGCATGATTCCGGTGATAGACCCTCAAATAAAAATGCTATGTTGTATTATCCAAGGTATCCAACCATATAGCTGCTTTATTTTAATTAAAATTTATTATTCATTCATTCACTTATTCATCTATCTATCTATCCATTGTGAGTCCTTAACTACTTAAAATTCAGAAGGAAGCAGAGGAATTATGGGAAGACATGTTAACCTGGTATGTTGAGAGGGTGTGGTGCTATTGAAGGGACAGTGAGTGACAAATGAAGGTGGCTCCAGGATATCGCAGCAACCACCCAGCAAGGAGGCAGATATCTCAACCCTAGGACAAACTGAAGGATCTTGAGTTGTACTTTTCAAAGATTCAGCTGGGAGCCCAGGCTGCCCAGTACCTGGCAAGACTGAGTGTAGAGAGAAGCAGCCACCGAGGCGTCTGCCCCTTAGAGCTGTGGGATTCTGAGCAGTGTGTTAAGCAGCTAAGCTCACATAGTGAGTGTTATGGAGGCAAGAGAGAAAACATCATTTTAATATTTCCTCATGAATAACCCTCCTCTGTGTACTTAAAGAGCAGAGCTCAGTGTGGGGAAGGGGAGCTCGCCTGATTCAAAAACCATGGAAGGACATCAGTCACAGAGTGCCTGGTATGGTTATGGCCATACCATGCCCTAGTGATGAATCTCCAAACAGCAGCGTGGGGCCAATTAGCAAGGAATCACTGTGAAAGGCACAGAAACAAACACTGCGGCGTTACCTTTCCTGGGAAGATACGTCCATTCACCCCAGAGAGAGCACTAGTTACAGACCATGAAAGAGTTCCAACCAGTCTCAGGGAGTGAAATGGTCGGTCTATTGAAGCTCTTCACTGATGCATCCATGAGGGGGCCACTGCATCACCAGAGAGCCCAGCATGCGTGATGATTGACAGCTTGCTCCCTAGAGCTCCCTGAACAACTAGAAGGCAGCTCTGCTGGACAGTCTCTCCTTCCCAGCCACCATTCTCGAATTTCTTAACCCAGGGGTGTGTGGTGCGATGAGTGAATCTTGCAACTTTGGTTTCATGAGCATCCAGAGTTGTGTTTGAATTCAGAGGAAATCGTTATACACTGTAGGAACAAAAAATAGAGAAAGCCTGTGAAAACATCATACGTAGTCACAGGACGGACTAGGCTGCACTTGATCTACCGCAGGACCTATGTGATGTTCTTGTGGTGCTCTGTGTAACTCGCTGCTGTCCCCGGTTAGTCAAAGGCATTTCACTCACTCACAGGTCATTCATTTTGGGCTGCTTATAAAATTCTATATACATTCATTGCTTTGGTATTTCTTCGATGTGGTTTGTGTGACCAGGATCCAAGAGCCCTTTCCTCTCTGCTCTCAGGAGTTGCACAACTGTGATAGTGTTATCACCATTATCCCAAGACACGTGATGAGGCCGCAGGATATGAATGAGATCCACTGCTGACCACTGGGAAATAGAAGAGAGAAGTCCGGTGTTGTGACTTAGCTGCTTAACACACTGCTCAGAATCCCACAGCTCTAAGGGGCAGACGCCTCGGTGGCTGCTTCTCTCTACACTCAGTCTTGCCAGGTACTGGGCAGCCTGGGCTCCCAGCTGAATCTTTGAAAAGTACAACTCAAGACTTCTGACATGGATGAGATACAGAGCCCTGTGAACCAACCCACACAAATACACAGAGAAATAGACACAGACAGAAAGACAGACAGACAGAGATAGAGACAGACAGACAGACAGACAGACAGACAGACAGATCCCAGCGAGTAAGGCAATCATTCCACCTGGGGAAGAAACACTGACATTCACGGTTTGGATCAGGAAGGTACAAAGAGATGGAGTGAGGAATACAAAATATAGAGAGGAGGGTAAAGCAGGAAGAGTAGATTCAGAAAGGGGGATGTGTGTGTGTGTGTGTGTGTGTGTGTGTGTGTGTGTGTGTGTGTGAGTATGTCTAGAGGCTAGGGACTAAACTCTGATGTCCTCAGAAGTCATGTCCCTTATTGTGAGACAGGGCATCACCCTGGGACTCGAGGCTCACTATGAAGCTTGAGAGCAGGCCAGCAATCTCCTAGACCCGCCTGTCTCCATCCTAGGATTTTTTCCCCACGGGTGCTGGGGTTTAAATTCAGGTCGTCAGGTTCCAAGGCCAGCACTTTGCCAACCGAGCTGTCTCCTCAGCCCTAGAAGGAGGCTATCTGCTCATAGACTGGGTGTTATAAAGTGTTTCCAGAAGCCTCTACACAGAGCCACGCAAAGGAGGTGTGAATCTTTGAGGCAGAACGAGACAATGCAGACAGTGTCTGACCTGAGATCTAGGTGTGCCTACAGCGATTCCTACCTGTTAGCCTTTTAAATCAATTTGACCCAAAGAACTTACAATTTCACTTGAACTAGCTGATACTTTAGTCCTAACTACCACAGGTTAAAGTCTCCAAAATTGCTTAAAATAGCAAAACACACGCAGAGGTACACACAAAGCCTTTACTGGGCTATAATTCATAACGACTCAATTCAAATGTACTGTGTGGCATCCATTCCACACATTTAAGATGAAATGTACCTAGAAGCCTTCATCCTCCTGGCCTCAGCCCCAGGACATCATGTCCCTGCTTCCTCCTTCTCTATAGGTCTGCTCAGTGTGCAGTCCTCTGTGAGTGGCATTTACTGTCATTACTAAATATCATGTTTCCACATACCATATGAGCTGTAGTATGTCTCAGCTACATTCTCTGCACATGTGTGCGCATGTGTGCACATCGACCCTTGCCAAAAGAGGACTTCTGGTGTCTTCCTCTATCGCTCTCTGCCTTACATACTTGAGACTGGGTCTCTCCCTGAGCCTGAGTTTGCTGGTTTCGAGCTTCTCCGGCTTAGCCATTCAAGCCCCAGAGATTCCGCTTTCTCCATACTCGTGGGCATGCACATCCACACTGGACCCTTTAAATGAGTACTGGGGAGCCAAACTTATGCTTGCAGAACAAGTCCTCTTACTCACTGAGCCATCTCCCCAGGTATGACTCCAGTCTTTTCATCAAAAATAACATCCTGTAGTGTGTCTTGTTTCAGTTACCCACTCTTTATTGACTTGCCAGTGGAAGGGTGGAAAACAGGTCTGCGGGGGCAGTAACCGGTGCTCAGTGAGTCAGAGGTGAGGATTGCTCAGCCTAAAGATGCTTGCTAATCCAGGACATGGTGGAAAGAGAAATAACTTAAGCATGTTGTCCTCTGAGCATCATACCCAGGCCCTGGCCTTCACACACACACACACACACACACACACACACACACTCACACACTTACACACATACTCATACACACACAGATACACAGAGACACATACACACACAAAGAAACACAAACACACAAATAAACAAATAAAAGTTAATAAATGTAATTTTTCATTAAAAAATATTCATGGACCTGAAGGTGGTGATGTGTGTTTGTAGTTTCAGTGCTTAGAGACTAAGATGGATTCTCAAAGAGCTCCAGGCTAGCCTGGGTTACGTAGGAAGTATAGGAAAGTCTGAACAACTCCCTAAGACCCGGCCTCAATCATCAATCAATCAATCAATCAATCAAACAAACAAACAAAAATTTAAAACACCAAAAAAATTCCATGGATAAGGATTATTCTTCAAATGTACATTATGGCATTTATTTTCACATGAAGCTCCCACCCTGCCCCAGAGAGCCAGTGAACTTCCTACTAAGATGTGGAGTTTCTCTCTGAACACCATCTTTGCCCCAGGGTGTGAGACTTTCCCTGCTCCTATGGAGTGACTGTGGTGGCAAAGCTGCCCTTCTTCAACTGAAAAGCCCAGAGTCCATTTTTCTTGGCACACCAGCCCCTCACTTCTTGCTAGTAAGTGCTCATTCCACCCCAGGAAAGCCCAGCCAAGCAAGCTGCCAATCAGGCAGTCCAGTTCTATCCCAATTCCTCCTGCTGGGTGCAGGCTCCTCTCAGCTCCTCTCTGTTCTCACACATGGGACTATGAGAGTGGGGAAGAGGAATAACAATCCAGGCTGTGAGATGTTCACATGGTTGGCATGTGAGCACTGTCTGAGTCTGACCAGCACACTACAAACCATGTCTGTAGAGAGATGGGTAAGTTGCTACCAGGGACCTTCCTCAGCAGACAAAGCAGACATGGGAGAACTCAACCCATCACTCACATGATAACTACATCCTTCTCCTAGAATGTTCTAGCCTGTTCCAATTCATATGGAGGAAACCACTCACCATGACCTGGCTCTGGTTTAAATATCCATTTTTTTTTTCGAGAAAGAACCTGGGAATATATTTGTCAATATATATGTTATTCCTCTCCCAGGGTGTTTGGTTTTTTGTTTTTTTGTTTTAAGTCCTCTTTAATGCATGTAAAGTTTGCCTGGTTTTGGAGCACGGACCTGTCATTTGTCAGACACAAATCACCTTCTGCGTATGTCACTCACAGCTTACAGGACTTTATCTAGACCAGTCTGGGTGGAGTAAATACAAATGTGAGCTCAAACCTGACTTGTTCCAGATCTGACATCCGTACCACGGCTTTGAGCGCCAGGCACTGACAAACACTGGTGAGCACCCACACACCCAGAGGAGGAAGTATAATGCTGTTTATGTTATGCAATATGTAAAATATTTATACCTTGGCTCCAACGCAAACTGACTATCAATGACATCAGGAAGCCCTGCTCACCACGAAGACAAGTGGTGCTATCTGGGCTGCTCCTTGCAGGCGGAGGGTGTTCAGTACAATAAATGGAGAGGTTTATGTGTGGAATAAGATTCCACCGATGTCAGAGTGTTTTAAAAAAATGCAGTTATGGGAAAGGTTTTTTAATGCGCTCACTTCTTTTAGAATTGTTAAATTACCGAGAAGGGCAAAACGCACACCTTGCCGACTATTGCCCTTATCTTTCGAGTAGAAAAATCTTTTCTTTTGACAAACCATTCTTTTACGAATAACCTCTTCAATAGCATTTAGTTATCATTATTAATAAATTGTTACAGTAATAAATTATATTTTAAACATTTTATTAAATGCAGTTCCCGTGTACTTAAAATAAATTGCAAAGCCGGCTTTTTTTCACGGTATTTAATATATATAGCATGACACAATGTGCTTTTAATATATTTAATGTTATATACTTTAAAATCTAAGTGTGGTGTACTTTTATGGAACTTACTTTATATTCCTTTCTATATGGAAAATGTATTACTTTTTAATACGGGTTCATTGTGGAGTGCCATTAGGAAATAGCACGGTTCTTAAAGTGGAAACTTTCAGATTTAAGTACATTAAGTGTGGGGGAGGGGAAGACACTGCATTATGGTAACATCAAGCGTCTAATTGAAACTGACAAGAGCAAGGGGAGACGTCTCACGTCGACTGTAATGGGACTCGCATTTGCATTGACATCATAACAGGTCTAATGCAGGCGCCCGAACCGCTTCCTCTGACAAAGAGCGACTTCTCCCTGACATCCCGCTGCTGACATCCCGCCACTTCCACACTTTCTTTGGACATGCCATCACTGTCACTCACCATAAAGATAAAAATATTATGAAAAACATCTCCAGTTCGTGCTTATTAGGTACTTTCCACAGCTAAAACTCAATGGCCATGTTCAAGGACTCCTTGTCTTTTATAAGCCTCGAAAATTCTGTGTTTGACTCCCCACAAGGAGCCCTATTCTCCAGCCTTGAAAATGTTTTGTAAAAAGAGAAGAAAAAGAGATTAAAAATTGATTTTCCAGGGAAACAAATATTTTTGCATAGATCCTCAAGGCAACAGGAATTACATACAGTTCTCTTGAAGCTGAGGTAAATCTTCCTAGTCAGTGAGTACGTTGCGGTGAACTAGGCGACTGGGTGAAAATATGTCTGGTGTTGCCAAAATAATCCAAGCGTCAATGGGAGCCTCCGGATCCCGTGCTTATGGTTATTAATACAAACCAAATAATAACGAGTCCCCAAGCAAAAAGCAAATGAGCTAGCGAGTCACGTTTCTTAGTTGCTGTTCGGGGGCGTAGGCTTTTGCTCTTTAGCCTAAGATGCATGTCAGGCTTCAGGTACAGTCAGTGTCAAAACACTAGCAGCCTCCCTCTGAATGCTGCCTAGCAACCACAGCTTCTTCCCGGGGAGCGCCCCCTGCTGGCCAGGCGTACTCCTTGCCTGGATTGTCCTTTGCCGCCATGCTTTGGCTGTGCCCTGCCTGGCTGACTTCATTCTCTGGGTGTCAAATAGAGAATCAGACTTTCCCTCAACATGAGAAAACAGGCCTGCTAACTTCCTTCTCTTCCCAGGAGATACATCTCAGCTCAGAGACTCGATCTCCTCTCCAAGCTTCTTCATCTTGAGTAGATCAAGGATGACAGGGGCAGGGTCCTGTAGGCTTTTGTGATATTAGCATGTTACCGTGTCACAGCGGTGTGGGGGAGTGGGGGGTTGCTCATTCATTACACAGCACCCATCTCGTGTATTTATTGAGCACACGATCAGTGTCTTGACTCGGTAGGCAGAATTCATCAGACAAAGGGAAAGATGCACTCTCCAAGGTGGAGGAGCCAGGCCACTGGCCAGCAAACAAACTGTAAATATGTGATCTCAAATGCTCTCCATGCTAACTCAGGGACATCTTGACATTCTTGGCAAAGATGATGGCTGAAGGACACAGTTCTGGGGTTCATTTCCCTCAGAAAGGCTTCACACAGAAGAGTGGCTGGGTGCCGTGTAGTCAGATGGGCAGGCTAACTCAGATGCCAGCACTCAGCAGGTGTACTGGCTGGTTTTGTGTGTCAACTTGACACAAGCTGGAGTTACCACAGAGAAAGGAGCTTCCCTTGAGGAAATGCCTCCGTGAGATCCAGCTGTGGGGCATTTTGTCAATTAGTGATCAAGGGTGGAGGGTCCCTTGTGGATGGTGCCATCCCTGGACTGGTAGTTCTGGATTCTATAAGAAAGCAGGCTGAGCAAGGCAGAGGAAGCAAGCCTGTAAGTAACATCCCTCCATGGCCTCTGCATCAGCTCCTGCTTCCTGACCTTCTTGAGTTCCAGTCCTGACTTCCTTTGGTGATGAGCAGCAATGTAGAAGTGTAAGCTGAATAAACTCTTTCCTCCTCAACTTGCTTCTTGGTCATGATGTTTGTGCAGGAATAGAAACCCTGACTAAGACAGCAGGGAATTCACCATCCTGCTCAGATACAAAATTTTACTTGTGGATGTATTTAATTATCTGCCTTAAACTTGAGGCTGGAAAGATGCTCAGTGGTTAAGAGCAACGGTTGTTTTTCCAGAATCTACATTTGATTCCAACAACCAATTGGCAGCTCAAAACCATCTGTTACTTCAGTCCCAAGGGGGTAGGGAGCCCCCTCAAGGGGACATTGGGCACTGCAATCACAATTGTATATCCTACATCCATTTACATAAAATGGAAAAGATTTTTCTTTATTTTACCTTAAGCTTTAAAAATAGCAACTTTACCTATTTGGGGGGTTATTTATTTTCAGTCCCTACAAACTCCTCATTTATAAACACTTGCTCTATGTCTCAAAGAATTGAAAATAGAAGTGATTCATTCTTTTCATTGTCTCGCTCAGGGAACATGTATCAGGTATAAAATATATTTACAGTATCTATTTAGGAGATTGCAGAGAAGAGCCAGTGCCATTCCTTCAGCTAGACAAGTAACTAGAAATAGCGCTGCAGGAAGTAGAAATGCTCATGACTTTGAAGTCCACACGTTTCAAGTTAATGGGAAGTGGTAAAAGTCTACTGGATAAAATATATAATACAGAGAGAATTGTGACTTCTCCAATCTGTATATGGACAAGCAAGTGAATGTGGTAAAAAAAAACATGGCTCTGGGCAAAAAGGTGTACAAGCTGCTAGGAATTCCTGGGAGTATTTTAGATTCTGAAGAAATGCTGTTGTGTCATTTTCCACGCTGTGATGAACAGAATCAAAATTCTTAGAAGATAGGATGTGAAAGTGGACAAGGAATCAGCTGAAGGTCCGTGCAAGGGTCATATAAGCAGTCAGGCCACCAGAAAGAAGGTTTTTGCCTCCCCACAGCTCAAGGTTGTTCCTTTAGGTCTCCCGGGAAGATGGCTGCTCTGGGGGTGCCTGATAGACGGGGTCTGATAGACAGTCTCTGCCAGACTGCTGTGACTATCATTGTCACCGTACTCACCTTCCTCCTGCTTGCTGCTGTCACCATGCAGTATTTATTCTATGGGATCCAGTCCCCAGTCTCTCTAACACGTCCCTTAGCCTGTGGGTTCTAAGAGGCAGAGGTGAAATGGGAGCGCACTTCCCCTTCAGGAGGACTGCCCTGGATACTGTGCTCCGCAGCAGGCACACTCAGGTGATCCTGGCTCCTTCACAGCATCTTCCAGAATTGTTAGGAGCACAAAAGTGTTCATAAATGAGATGGAATCGTTATACAAACAGGAAAGCTGGCGGTGTGATTTGGAAGACGGTGAGTCACTGGTAACTGGGTGAACATGACAAGCAGGTGGCCTTCCCAGGGGAAGGGGAGTCATTTTACAACAGGTGAGCACAGGGCTCTTTTCAGACCCGTCCAGATTGGTAGGAAACGTGAAAAAGCAGGGGGAGGTTAGGTTGGAGAAGGACGATAACCTGCAGTGTCTCCATGTGGCCTTAAGCTTTCCACAAATTCTTTTTTAAATTTGATGTCCTCAGACTAGAAACTGCCTTACTGTGTCCCTGTCTGCTGAGGAAACTGATTTTTCTGCACTTACCTTTTAGCTTTAAAAATAAGCTTCATACAGTAAAACACAATGCCAACCTGTCAGATATTCTTAAGTATTACTTTTACCACCTCAACAACTCTTCAACCATTTACCCACAATCACCTCTCTCTCTCATGCCCTGCCCTCACTTGGTGTTTGTTAAGCATCCAATCAGATATTGTATAAAATGAATAAGTTATAGTACAAAAGGACACTTGGATCCAAGGGATGGTGAGACAAGATCAGTTAAGAAAGCCATGGAAAGCCCTTCAAAGTGGTCATATAAACTTTTCATGTGAGATGCCCAGGATAAAGAAGTGAGTCTGCAGAAAGGTCCTGAAAAGCAGGTTGGATGGTTTAGGAAGTAAACACGAGGCAGCGTGAGGAAGAGAGTATTTGCAATGGTCTCACAGTACCAATGATCCTTGGTCTCTCGGACAGAGTTCAACGAGAGAAGCAGATCCACTGGGAACAGACATACACATATGCATTCATACACAAGCACACACACATATATACTCTTATAGATGTGCATACATTGATGTTCACATATATAACACATACTTTTATACATTTCAAGCATATACATCAACAACTAGCATGTACATGGACATTCATACAAATGAACATACACATATAGGCACATAAAAACATATACTTAGTATATATACACATGCCCACAAATCTGCACACACACATAAGCATGCACATATACATGCATGCTTAATGTAAATCTGTACATAAAATTGCATGGTATAGAAAAGCATGCGTATCTATGTTTACATAGGAATTCAAACATGGATTCACGTGTACATATAGTTATGCACATAGATATGTACACATGCAGACTATACATATGTGTGCATTGGCACACACAAGTGCACACAAATGGAGACATGGTTATTGTTGGGAGTATATATGTACAGTTTTAAGGTGTTGCTACAGGAACCTGGACTTATGAAATCTTGGAGGCTAAAGACACTGAGAAGTGACTGTTGCCTGTGGTGTTGGCATCTGTCTAAGAGCTTTGTTCCACAGAAAAGTGGGAAGGAAGTTTTTTTTTTTTTAAAGTATTGATAAAGGAGTTCAAGGGCATATGGAGCTCCAGGCCATGAGGCAGACTGCTGTGTCCCTCAGGTGATATAAGGCCTCATATGCAGGGCTGGATGTATGTGCATATCTTGATATGCATGTGTACATACAAGAATACATGCATGCACATAAGCCCAGGAGCCAGAAGGGCCTGAGAATATGAAGCAGTTGCCAGGCAACCAGCTCTAACATCCAGCAAGGGAGCACCTTTGAGCATCGCTGTGCAAGCATCACTGTACTTGCTGCGTACTTCCACAAGGACTGCTATCCACACCAAAGTCCATTTCTAGGAAGTAGCTGGTATATCTCAAAACCACTGCCATGCACACACAAAATTCACTTGGGTAAGTTAATTGGTAGCTGGTCCTAGGACAGCTGGGTTGGCCTGCTCAGGAAGACCTGATAAGCAAGTCTGGAGAATTGTGCAGCTGGAGAATTCTGGGAACACTAGGAGCCTTAGGCACCAAGGGACAAAACAGGGTCACTAAATTAGGAAACATCTGTATGACCATGTGGAGGAGTGACAGGGAGGCAGAGGGAACCAGCAAGGAGAATCCCAGAAGACCAATGAAATAGTCATGTGACAGGAAGGCAGAGGATGCCAGCAAGGAGAATCCCAGAAAAACTGATGCAAAGGACAAGGGTGACATTCAACCGCCTAGGTCAAGGGTGTTGTGTGTAGGGTCATGTGAACTCACACTGCCAGTGACACAGAACACTGCCAACAAACATGAGAGAGAGAGTCAGATAGGCAGGCCAGGCCAGCTGACAGCCTGATGAAAACCACTTATACTCCATCTACCTCTATGCCTCCTGGTTTAAAATAGGGAAAATCATAAGGTCACAGACTATATCAAATGATGGACCCTGTACCATGTCTAGAAAATGCGTTGACTCCACAAGTCTCACCCTAGCCTCAGGAAAGCCTCTTGATCCATGTCTCCCTTTGCTTTGTTCCTCCCTGCAAGTCCCAAACACTCACATCTTTGCTCAAGTGCCCCAGGCAAGGCCCAGCCAGCAGAGAATTGCCTTGCTTGAATAGAAAGTAAGCCAACAAGAGAATAACCAAGTCAGTGGTAGGAAAATGTGACTATATCTAATGTCACAGCACCATGCTGCCATCGCCGAGACCCTGTGGGACCCTAAAATTACTTCTGGATTACAGGCAGATCAATTTTGACTCAGTGTGCTTTCATTTGTTCTCATTGAGATTGGATGTTGAGCTATATATTACCATCTATTAGATATCATATTTAATGAGTCCTGGTTCCCTGGGTATGTCAAAAGACACAAGTCTCTAAGATTGCCAAAACAACAAACAAGCAGAAAGCAAATTTGGGAAGCATGAATTATTAAAAATAAACTATTCCCAGGAACTTAGCACAGCTGTTGTAGCTCTTCTGTAGCCTATGATGTATGGGGTAGTTGGAAAGCTGTATGCCTTTCCATCCCCTGAATATCTTGTAAAGTTGATGATAATAGACTTGCGTGTTTGGGGAGGACCAATGCAGAAACACTGAACTGTGTGAGTGTTTTCACTTAATGCGGTTGTGGGTAAGGTGGTGTACAAGCCATCAGGGGAGCCAGCATCAGGCATAGCTACAGTGGGATACAACACAAACCACTCAGACAGTCCCAGTTTCCTTTCTGTGGCTGTGATAAGACACTGACAAAGATAAACGTGGGTGAGGAGTGGATCGGTTTGCCTTACGTGTCTCAGTCCCAGTCTACTGGGGATGGAAGTCATGCCACACACTCAAGCCAGAGCAGGAAGGAAGGCTGCTTAAAAGCTTGCGTCCTCTGGATTGCCTAGCAACTCCTCTTACATAGCCCAGGCAGGCCAACCTGCCTAAGGTTGGCATCACCCACAGTAGCTTGGATCCTCTCACATCGATTAGCAATTAAGAAAATTCCCCACTGACAAGCCCACAGGGAAGGACCGTTGATGGAGGCACCTCCTCAGATGAGTTTCTCTATTCCCAAATAGGTTTATTTGTGTCACACTGACAGAAACTAGGCAGGACACACATCTGCTGAAATCTGCTTATGTTTCTTCCTCATCAGTGCATTTTGCAATAACATGGGTTCTAGTGTTTGCAATGAAGACAGAAGCATAGGAAAGTGTCTTTAGCCTTCCAACCAAGCAGCCTGCCTGCAAAGGCACTGGAGCCTCTTCCCAGCTCTGCTTCTTAGTTTCTTGCAGAACTCTTTGAATAATGGCTGGTCCCTTCTAGACATCAACTTTCCACAGGGGGAAAAATGCCCAGGAAAGGCAAGCTCTTCCCAGGACTGCTGTGGCCCCACCTCCGAGCAGGTATAGCAAGTGCTAGCCAGATGTCCTACCTGTCTCCCATGCAGGCGGAGTAGCCTCAACAGTGCCACTCACTGGAAAGTAGGAGTTAGGCTGGCTTTGGTCACAGCTAAGACACCGATTGAAAGGATAGTGTTTATGAAGTGACATCAGAGAAGCTGCCTCTATCACAATTAGGGTAAGGTTTTCCCTTTCCTATTATCCAACAGCTATATGCACATTCCAAGATATCTGGCAATGTCCACGCAGAGTATTTGAGTAAATGAACCATTGTTTCCTTAATGAAGCCATTGTCGTCTTTCCATTTCTCTCTCTCTCTCTCTCTCTCTCTCTCTCTCTCTCTCTCTCTGTTCTTGCCCATCCTAGTCCTTGTGGACATATCCTAGGCTCTGAGCAACTTTGGCGCCTTTGTATTTGGAAAGGAAGCCAAAGGCTTATGGGACCATGGAAGACTTTTAAACCATAAGGTAAGTCCTCTTGCATCCCCAGCTAGGGAAGGCTCCATTCCTGAGGATACAGTGATTTCTGTCAACTCACAGGAAGTAAGACAGTTTCACAGGGCATTGCTTCCATCCAGGCCCTTCTCCACCTGGTAGGGTCCTTTGCTCTCTGGTTCTCAGGAATGGCTGTTTCCAGGAATGGTGGAAGAACGGAAACATTGGCCAGCTAATCCTCAGGAGAACCTGAAGAGGACACATTGCTGGAAAGACCAAGTATGTAAGAGAGAGAGAGAGCGTGTGTGTGTGTGTGTGTGTGTGTGTGTGTGTGTGTGTGTGTGCATGTAAGAGAGAGAGAGAGCGTGTGTGTGTGTGTGTGTGTGTGTGTGTGTGTGTGTGTGTGTGTGTGCAGAGCAAGGTGACATTTGACAGGCAAGTAGGAGATCTGCCAGAGGCTCAAGAGTGTCGTCCAAATTTCACTCCCGCCTACTGCCTGGAAATATGAGTTGATTTGAAAATCCGGTCTTGCAGATATCATTAAACTGAAATGAAATCACACTGATACGAAGAGTTCCGTATAAAAGAAATATAAGGGAAAGAGCAATAGAACAAGAAGACAGCTCACTCAAACGCCGAACATCATCTCTCAAAGCTGTAACTTGGCTATTTCCAAAAATCAAGGATTTTCACAGGGTCAGCATTAATTCTGCTTCTCGACATTTCTAATTTGTAGAATATATTTTTACTTTATTGATGAGGTATATTTTAAGATAATAATGTGCTGTATTTTTCTCTTACACTATCTATTTGGAGAAAATATTATGGAGCAGATGAAGAACTCGATATGAAAAGAAAAATGCTCCCTTATAAATCACCCAGTTCTTGGAAAATAAATCATCACTCTTAAGTCCTTCTCTATGTATAAGCCTTATCCCATGGCTACTCTTTCGCTAAAGCAATCTTGATAGGCAGGTAAGGAATGGAAGAGAAAAGTTATTTTGATTCTTCTGTCTTCCTGATGATTCATGATTCTTTGTAAACTGAAATGTTGAGAGTCAAATAGATTGTATCAGAAAGAACAAAGTGGTTAAGGAAACAGAGAAGATAGAAGGAGCTTGAAAAAGCAGGTCTGAGACACTGTTTGTAATGGGCACTGTGAAGAGGACTCATCTCAGAAACGTTTCTTTCCTAACACAAAAGAAATAAGAAAATCCACTTGCTACAGCCTGAGTGGCAAGATACAATGCCCCATCATGACTATGAAGATTTCAGTGCAGTGCGGGAACGGTGGGGCTGAAGGGAAGCAGATTCTAGGTTGTTTTGTTGTTGTTTAAATAGGATGCAGTTAGAGAGTCATCCATCAATCTTTCCGAGAGGCTTTCAACAGCAGTGCGGACGTTTCCCTGTACTTACCAGAAATAAGACGGGGCCACACAGGAGGCATCAAGCTCGGGCTTTATTTGAAGGAAGTGCTTTACAGACTTGAGCCTGAACTCTTCCGTTCCCTGAGATGTCTCCTTCGATGGCCTCCCTCCTTCCAAAGCGCCTATCAAATTGTGTGGTCCTGACACCGTGAGTTTTTATTTGTGGCTGATTCCAGGTGAAAGAAGTCTCCAGGGACAGGGATCTTTTTTTCCAGAAGTTTCTATCTCTTGGGGCCCAGGCTAATGGAGAGTGTGATAATCTTGTACTTGGAAGATTGTACCTGGCTGCAGTTAAGCTTACCTCATGAGGGTCAGACCAGGAACTGTGGACTAACAAGCTCTCAAGCACAACCTTTGTATCGCTCACACCATTACTTTGGCTAGAATGCCAAAGAAACACCCAAAAGAGGTGCCACTATCCTCTTGCCTAACGTGGAATTGGCTGATGGCTCCTCTTGTGTCTTTATCTGCATCTACTAGCAAAATGTCTCATTATTGGCTGGGCCACCCTGCTGAAATAGAAGAGATGGTCCATACAGAAAGAACTCATTTGTGAAGACGTTTTATGGCAGGACGGGTTGGTGGATAGCCTTAGGTACGTGGGGTGCAGAGGGGCTAGAAGAACCACTAACAAACAGCTCTGTTGGAACAGATCTGTCATCTCATGTATAGAAGAAGGAAACCTCGAGAGAGTGCATGGGGGGTTTGGGCATGGAATTCACAGGCCTTCCGGTACCATGTGGTCATTTTAAGCACAAACACCGAGATTGTAAACAGCCACGTGCATTAGTATTGGAACAGATGCCAAGGGACAGATTCTAGTCTTAGTTCTGTACCAGCCTGCTCTATAACCTTTTAATTTGTATGTATATGGTTGTGTGTGTGTGTGTGTGTGTGTGTGTGTGTAGGGGGGATTGCATGTATCCATGTGGATGTTCATGCACAGATGTGCATGCTGTGGAGGCCAGAGGCCAATGCCAGGTGACTTCCTCAACTACTCCCCACCTTACTTTTGAGACAGGGTCTCTCCTGACAGCTTCTAATGAGTGCTCTGCACTGTCCATTGAGCCCCGGAGATTCTGCTGTGTCTGCCTCCCATTGATGAAGGGATTGTTAGAGCACAGAGCTGTGCCCTGCTTTTCACACAGGTGCCACACATTTGGATTGAAGTCCCATGACGGTGGAACAAGCACACAGCCCACTGAGCCCCCTGCCCGGCCCCTGACTATGGGATTTTGAAGAACTACATGGGCTTCTTTACACCTAAGAGGCTGAGCATGGAAAGCAGAATTGAATTAGATCGTTTCTGAGCTACCTGAAGACTCAGCAAGCTGCCAGGCACCGGATGGTCCTTTTAAAGTGCTGTTCTTTAGCGGGCACGGTGACTCATGCTTTTCATCATGGGCCTGGAGGAGCTGCGGCAGGAGGATGATTGTGAGTTTAAGGCCAGTGTGAGCTGCAGAGTGAGTCTCTCTGAAAAGGAAGAGATAATCTCTTTTCTGAAGTAAAGAAAGAGTCAAGGTCTGGAGATGTAGTCTGGTGGCACAGAGAGAGAGAGGCTAATATGTGCCAGCCCCTTGGTCATTCATCTGTCTAATACAGAGAGAGAGAGAGAGAGAGGGAGAGAGAGAGAGAGAGAGAGAGAGAGAGAGAGAGAGAGAGAGAGAGAGAGAGAGAGAGAGAGAGAATTGAATTGCCAGGCATTGATGGGGGTGAATGTCTGTGATCCCAGCACTCAAGAGGCAGAAGCAGAAAGATCACTGGAAGTCTTAGGCCAGCCTGGTCTCCCTGAGAGCTGAGTTCTAGGACAAGCAAAGCTGCATAGTGAGACCCTGTTTAAACAAACAAACAAACAATGACACTCTCGAGAACAGAAGGCATTATTTCCCTTAACAACTCGGTATAAACAGTGGTCTGTAGTGTCTGCACCTCCAAGGATGGACATCCAGAGATTCGCGGATGAGCAGGCATTTTCTGACGCTATTTGTTCCAATTTAATGCTGTCACACAGAGAAAAACTTAAAGTATGCTGCTTGTTGCCATCCCAAAATAAAGTTAAAAAAAATAATTCATGATTCTCATTAACAAGTTCAAACACATCTTATTGCGTGAACTTATCTTACCATGCTACATCATCGAAGGAATAAGAAAATATTGCCAATTTACTGCAATAAGGTAATTACTATAATAAGATAAATGTTAACTTTTTAATGAAAACCACTGCACTTGAGTAATTACCCTTCCGAGGACTGCTCCATATATGATTTCTTTGCAATTATTAAGATTAATTCACGTTTTTTTAAGTAGGAAGAGACCAAAATACCAAGCCAAAGGATCATTTTTATAAGCACATTTTCAAATGTCCTAGAACTGAGAGAAAGTGAGAGAGAGAGAGAGAGAGAGAGAGAGAGAGAGAGAGAGAGAATGGATTGAAGTCTTGTTTCCAAATGTAGTCTATAAAGCCCCAAGCTGCCAGGCCCCTAGATCCACGTGAATGCAAACAAAGGCAACAAAAGCCCAGTAAAAATAGATGAGATTAAAAAACAGGCACTGTCCGCTGACCATAAGCATCCCCACAGCCCAAAGTGAAGACTTAATTAGAACCTTCCTTGTTCACAGATCCAGTAGCTTTCTATAAATAGCTTGTCACATGTAGATTTGTGGCAGCACCATACCTTCGGCATTCCCGAGGCTCCTGAACGCCTCCAGAATGCTATTTCCAGGGGACCCAGCTAGAGCAGCCACTGGTAGAAGGAGTTTGCGTCAGGAAGGAAACAGCAAACCCAGCCTGAGTTATAGAGCCAGAGAGTTCTGCTGCCCGTGTTTCGTGCTCACGTTTGAGTCTACTTTTCCATTTTCTGTGCCCAACACAGCACCTTTGAGTACCGTGAGTATCTAGCTCCGGTCTCTGATCCTGGCTTCCAGGTGCCCTATTTCCTACGAGCAGAGGAGTCCAGGAGGGAACTCTCAGTACTGATTCCATAGGATTCTTGAAGCAGCGTGGTGTCCTGTGGGAGTGAACTCCCTTAGGCATCGCTGGGGGCCGAGGGGAGTTCAAAAAACACAGCACCTAAGGTGACCCCCTCCTTGAAGAGGGTCTTGGTCCTTTCCTTAGCCTTGTCTTGCAGAGTGACCCAGGAAGGTACAAGAGAGCAGGGTGTGGATCTCTCCCTGTCCTTGTGTTTATACCTTTGCAAGTGTCCTTCCTTCTGTTTAAAAAGGGAAGGAAGAGGAACCCATCCCTCACCTGTGCGCATGTTTCCATTGTCACTCTCTGCCTTGATGATGTCACAGTCCAATCGGCATGCTCACTCCTTGGCCTTACCCGGATAGAACCGGGTTAAGAGCCTTGCAGCCAGGTCCAAGCTTTTGTGATCGTGATACAACCTTGCCATCCACAAAGTAAAACACCCAAGAGCCACGCAACTAAGTTCGAAAAGTAAGACTACTCAAAAATGCATGTTTTAACTAGGTTTAGGATTTTGTGGTAGGCCACATTCACAGCTATTCTGGGACACAAGCGGTGTGTGGACCATAGGTTGGGCACTCAAGGTATAGGAAGAGTCTGGGAGGCCTCCTGGGGTTGGCACTCAGGGTCATTCCTGGAGTGTAGTAAAGAGTAAAGAGGGGCAGGAAATATTGACCAGACTGCTCTACCACATAGTAAACCAAGGGATCTTGCTGTGCCTCAGTTTCCTTGTGAGTCAAACAAAGAAAATTATGATCACTTTTAAGGGTTCTAAGAATAGTGCCTGACACATCACTATTACTACCATCACAACCACCACCACCACCACCACCACCACCACCATCACCACCATCACCACCATCATCATCATCATCATTGTATGAGGCCAATATCCAGGATTGCAAGCACATGTGGCAGTCAATAGGTTAAAACTTTCTTCAAATAGTGTCAAAGCATTTTAAAATCAAACATGGAGGAAGTACTAGATATAAGGTCACTGGTATAGGTGGGGATGGGCCCTGACCTCGCTCACTGAGTGCTTTTACTCTTAAAAAAAAAAAAAACAACAACAACAAAAAAAACAAGGGCAAGAAGGAGTTGACATACTCTGCCCACTTCAAAGTGGAGGGTGTCTACAGCCATATCGACCTGAACCTCAACCACCAAGACACCTAACCGCTTCTACTTCGAGAAAGTCTCTTTCAGGACATGTGGAAACCACACAGATGACCCTAGGGAAGCCACTGTGCAGCCTTGCCTGCCCATCCTGCCGGGGCCCCAGCCACTGACCCAACCCTAGACGTTCCAAGTCAAGTGCCCAAGAACACGTGAGGAGTGCTAACCCACCTATCAGGGAGACTTGTCACTTGTTAATACTGGCACTCAAAGTTGAAGCCCTGTGTCAAAGCCCACAAAACCTTAGGAATTCTGACCACAGAATTCTAGATTAACTAGAGGAAATCACCTGGGTGACCTTAAAAGACTTCTTTCTTTTTTCATTTTTCTAAGAATCCCATTTGCTAAATCTAATTATTCCAGCATTGATTTTAGAAATAATAAGTGGTAATTTTTTCCATCAACTGGTCAAAACCCAATTTCATTTATCACCGGGAGACAAGGAAGAGTCTCCTCTTGTTCAACACTATTTTGCTCATTTTCCAAGGAGCTGAATGGCATTACATGCAAAGTACCTATTGGGAAATAATTCTGTGCGTGATGTCAGAGTCTGTTAGACCTCACATGCTCAGGCAGGTCATATGGGTCAATTATTGGTCATTTCTGAGAACTCTCTCCTTATGTGCTGCTGGAAGTGCCACCAGAGATTTACTGTCGTCATATTGAGCCAATAACCCTGTGTGAAGGAGCTCTGCCTTTTAGAAGGGACATTAGAGTCAAGCCGTGGGCACTGGCGGGTGTGTGTGTTGGGGGTGGGGGTGAACTGGCTCATGGCATTTCTGGGTGATCCTAATGTCCTGGATAAATTCTAATCACACTAATGGCCTTCACTCACGCTTTTGTTAGAAGCAATTAAGGAAGCCACCGTTTTCTCCTGTTTCCTTCTCTTCTGAGTAACCTCCTCAAAATCTAGGCAGCTGATCCCTGTGCTGCCCAGTGGCCAGGAGCTGCCTAGAACTGAGGTCTGCAAACTGCTCTGCCCAGGGATACACAGCAAGAAGATCATTCTCTGAAGACAGATAGGCAACGATACAAATGCCGTCTTCCTGTTTACACAGTTTGAGAAGAACACGGCTCTGCAACTGTGTCCATGAAACTCAAAACATAGCAACAGTAACAGAGTAAAATGTTGTTGGCCAACTATTAAGGAAAAAAGTAATTCTTTTTAAAAAAAAATTTTAATTATTCAGTCATAATTCCATACTCGGGTATAATGTGTTTGGATGATACTCAATCCTCGTTGGCCTTGGTTAGCCTCCTTAACTTGGCTCTGAGCCCCTTCTTCACAGTAACAAGCCCCCCCCCTTGTTCTTTATACTTCATGTTGCTTGAGCACAGGGGCAAGGCTGTTGACTGGAGCGTGAGCAACTCACACAGTATAATTCTTTTAAAGCACTACAATATTTGTACACTTTTTTTCCTTCAAAATCGGTGCTTCCTATTGTTGAATTAGTCACCAACATTGATCTGCAAATCGATCCTCAGCTTCCAGGCTGTCCAGTAATATCAGGGCTGGCAGGCTGTGTCCCCCAGGTTGTAGCATCCCTTGGTTGTAGTGATCCTTGGCTTTGCCCATACCTGGGTGAGGAACAGACTTCCTCTCATGTCTAGCTTCATCAAGGGGTCACAGATATCTAAAGCATGGTGTTCAGTATAATTGGGAGGCAGAGCTGGATCTTGGGGGCTGGGGGTAGAACACATGTTGATTACACCAAAGAATATCTGGAAAGTAAACGCAGTGATGGTTCACGAGGTGATTGGTATGTGCATCTGTAGACTGAGACAAACGGTTCAACTTCAGTCTGGGGTTCTCCATCCTAACACACAACAAGAAGGGAGAGAAAAGGCCTGTAAGCTCTCTGCTTCTAAACTCAAAATACGTATTAGTCATTGTCCTCCTCACTATGACAAAACACAGGACACAATGTAAAGGGAGGGAGTCCTTAATGATTTATTTTGTGTTGACATTTTCAAAATATGCAGTCCATAGACCTTGGCTCTGCTTATTTGGGGCCTGTGGGAAGGCAGCACATCGTGGTGACAGAACCATGTGGACGAGGAAGGTACTAAAAGCTCACAGTGGACAGGAAGGAGAGCAAACGAGCCAGGAGTTTTGGACAAGGCTCAGCCACCAGAGGCTGCTTCCTTCCACCCAGCCTCACCTCTTGCCTCAGCTTCATCACCTACTTTGTAAGAATCTGTTCAAATTCAGATTTCTCCATGGATTAAACCACTGACTAGGTCGGAGCCCCGATGATCTTCCCAACCCTGGAACACTATCAGGACACAAATTAACATGCTCTTTACTAATCTTACAGGAGTTTCTCATTTCAATCCAGGGTGTGCCGTTGAGATGAGCCTTCACACTTGTGCTTCTGCTCTTGTCCTCAGCCATCACAAACTCCATGTCTTCTGGTATTTCAACACCAGGACTGGACCCACTGTCCTCCATCTTGCTCCTGAGCTCTTAGACTGAAAGGAATATTGTGGGCCTCCTGGTTCTCAGGTCTTCCACTTCTCTAAGTCTCCAGATTGTGGGTGGCCTATTTTAGGGCTTCTTGGTATTCATGTAAATTTCCTGATGCCCCAGCTTTTATGATCTCTTGGCTACCTATCATCTACACATCCATCCATCATCCACCCATCATTTAACAAGCTACTACCTCACTATATAATATCTGTCTATCTATCAATCTGTCTGTCTATCTATCTATCATCTGTCTATTATCTATTTATCTATCATCTATCTATCTATCTGTCATTTATTATCTATTATCTATCATTTATTATCTATTTATCTATCATCTACCTATTATCTAGATACCATCTATCATTTATTATCTATTTACCATCTATCTATCTGTATCTATCATATCTATCTATCTATCTATCTATCTATCCTCTATCTAATATTTATTATCTATTATCTATCATTTACTATCTATCTATCTATCTATCTATCTATCAATCATCTATCACCATCTGTCTTTCAACCTATTTGGATAGTTTACCAACTTATCTACCATCTATTGTCTATTTACTCTGTCCATCCCACATCTACCATTCTGTCTATTCACCTCCCTGTCTTATTTATCTCCCTATCATCTATTTCTACCTTCTAATATACTTACTATTTGTCATTTATATCATACCTACTTAAAGTATGAGCCCATATATTCCCCTCTATGCCTGAATATCTTACCTAGTCATTTTTCTATTGTTGTGATAATATACATGACCAAGGCGACCTACAGCAGGAAGGGTTTGTGTGATTACACAGTTCCAGAGAACAGAGGCTATTTCCATGACCACGGGGATGCATGGCAGCAGACAGGCATAATGAATGTGGCAGGAAACTGAGACCTCACACCTGAAATGGCAGAAGAGGAAGCACAGAGAGAAACTCAAAACAGCTTTTAAACTCTTAAAGCCACCACCAGGGACATATTTCTCCAACAAAGCCCCACCTCCTAACCTTCCTTAAACAGTACCATCACTTGGCAGTCAGTCAGGTACTCAAATGCCAAAGCCTATAAGGGGCATTCTCATTCAAACCAGCCCTCCATCATATATAATATGTGTGTATATATAATATGTACATGCTATATAAATACTATATATACATATGATCTATGCACCATATATCATCTTTTGATCATCTATCATCTAAACCTATCTATCATTTATCTATCACGTACTCATTGATTCTGTATTTCTGCAGAAAACTGACACATATACACCCTACTACTTAGGCTTTCATGGTTGTGTGCTGCTTCCATCCTGTAAGCCTTTTAGTTGTAGGATACAGTGAAAGGGAAAGGACACCACAGTCCTCCAGCAGCGGGTGGTAACCATGCTCTGTCCTGCTGTTAAAGGCGGCTGGGCACCATGCCTGGCCTGGGCGATGGGGACTGACCTTGGCTCCCACCCACCATTCCCCTGGTTCTTTTTCCCAATCTTCCATGGTTGTGCAGATTCACCCCGAGTCTTTACAGTTTAGTAACTTTGTATTGGCTGAAGAAAAAGACTTGGAAAATTAATAACACTCAAGCAACAGTCAGGGATTATCTTTCAGGGTTTCAGTTGCCTAAGAGGTAAAATACACTTGTTGATCTTGCAGAGGACCTCAGTTCAGTCCCTAGCACCCACATGAGGGCTCGCAATCATCTGCAGTTCCAGATTCGTGGGTTCTGATGCCTTCTGGCACCCCTGGGATGCACCAGGCACTCATGTGCTGCACACACCAATAGTCATATAATAAAAATGAATACATCTCTGAAAATTTTTCACTGAAATAGATCATTGGAAATTTGCGGCTTATGAGTTGATATTTCTGTCTATTTGAAGGTAATTTAAAGTATTTGATAGTGATATAGAGATAGAATCTATATTGTGGTTTGATTAACCAACTTCACCAAGCCAACTCCATGAATCAAACATGGGGTTTTTCTTTCAGTGCTGGGTCAGAAAAGAAATTTTCGTTGGCCAACCTGTATTCAGAAGAGATGCTTGGTCTGCGGGCATCATCAATCCATCCATTTTAAGATTGTTTTTAAATTTAATGTCATGTATCTTCTACTGCATGTATGTATATGAACCACTTAGAAACATTGGTCACAAGATCAGAAGAGAAAGTCAGATCCTCTGGAACTGGACCTTGAGGTGGATGCTCGCCATGAGGGTGAGACACACTAAATCCAGGTCTTCTTCAAGAGCCTCAAGCGCTGTTAGCCACTGGGCCAGCTCTACCAACACAGTCTCACTGAAAGTATCCAGGAAATTTTGTTTCTGTCAAGTCCAAAGGAAATTCCATTTCCCCAAATTCCAAATGGCAGAAGGGAGACATGGCTCTCTGTGGTGCCTCACAGCTCACAAAACTCGTGCTGGCCTTCAGGCTCCCTCTGTGTCACCTGTGCCTGTTACACCTTTCAAAGTCCATGCTCACATCCTGGATCTTCTCACCTCCTTCCTTATCCTGAACTCCCTCCAGCTCCTGGGTTCCCCTCCCTGCAGCTACTCGTTTTCCTTATAACCCTGCTATTCCAGCTACATTCATACTTCTTGTCTCTCCCTCTCAAGCTCTGTCTCCTCTCTCTCTGTCTTCCTCTCTCTGTCTCAGACAATGCCTGTTCTTCCATGCTTGCTCTCCTTCACTCTCCTGCCTCCCTCTCTTCTTCTTCTTCCTCCTCCTCTTCATCATCCTCATCCTTTTCCTCCTTGTCCTCTCCCTCCTCCTTCTCTGCCTCCAACTCCTCCTCTCCCTCCTTCTCCTGCACCTCCTCCTGTTTCTCTCAAGGCTCAGTCCAGTCTGCTGGCCAGGCATATTGAGGCTTCTTTCTTCATGTTTTGCTCTGGACTCTTCCAGATGCCCCCGGCCTTTCTCTCTCATAACCACAGTAAAAATCGGATCCTTAACCCATACCACGAAACGGTCATATTGTTGGTTTGTACAGTTTCCAAGAATCCTGTTGTGTGCATTTGCCTCGCATAATCTGGAGAGCCAACTCTCTCAGTGTCTCTGTCTGTGATTCAGAGAGTATGAACACAGTAGGCATTCACAGATCTTATCTCCCTCCTTAGCCAAGATACTTAAAAGTAAAAGTTTATACATGGGGAACCAGAGAAGAAGTACAAACATAATTGCATGGCTGTATAAAATTGGATTAATTTCTAATCTATGATAAACAGCAAACATGCAGCATTTCCATGTGTATTTGATCGCTTATACCATGCAGTCATTTAATATAAAGTATTCTCCATCAGTTTGATGTGTTTTAAAACATTATCATGCTGTGGCATAACTAGGTGAACTATAATCTCAGGGATAGATTGGAGCACTAGATGAGAAACCCAGATTTATAGTGTCTCAGCACAGACTGGTGACACCTATGCTATCACACGCATGAGTAACATGAAACAGAAATCTTACATCTGCACGGTGTGCTGGGGAGCCAGAGGTAGGTTCCATGGGTCCCCAGATTTTGCAGCACCTAGGAGCACACCATGAACTGCCCTAGCCCTTTCTGTGTCTGCAGGTGGTTGGCTCCTGGGGCTTGCCTGGAGGAAATCCTAGGAAGTGGATGCAAATGAGAGAGCCACTTTCTCTGGAGCAGAAAGGAAACCAGGCAGGCTGAGCTCTTCTGAGGGTGAGCCTTAGTGGACCAGCACCTTCAGTCACTTACTGGAAACTGTGGTTTCTCTTCTCAACCGTGTGCCACAGTGAGAGAGAAACAGAACAACCCCTCCACATGTGTTGGCTACAAACAGTTTTCAAACTCTAGTTTTTAGATTTGAATTCTCTAAGTAAAGAACTAGTTTGGTAATCGATAATAGATTGCTTGGTATTTGTTCTTAAGTTTAGTTTTACAGAATAAGATTCACCTCTCTCTCTCTCTCCCTCTCCCTCTCCCTCTCCCTCTCTCTCTCTCTCTCCCTCTCCCTCTTCCTCTCTCTCTCTCTCTCTCTCCCTCTCTCTCTCTCTCTGTATGTGTGGTATGTATGTATGTGTGTGTGGTTTATATGTATATGTGTGTGGTGTGTACTTATGTGTGTGTATGTGTGTATGTGTGTGTATGTATTTGTATATATATGTGTGTATGTGTGTGTGTATGCGTTTTGTTCCATGTCCTATCAAATGTCAAATAATGCAGATATCCACAACCAAACTAAAACCCTGGCAAGCAGGATGTGGTTACATATATAAGTCATATCAGCATCCAGGAGGCTGGAGGATATTGAAGCCATCTCGGGTTACATAGTGAACTTGAGGCCAGCCTAAGTGCAACAGCAGGACTATCTTCAGACCAGAATAAAGACAAGCAAACAAAAAGAGAGATGTTATAGAACATTTCTGTGCACTGCCCCCACCTGGTGAGTGATGGCTCCTTCCAACCGGGCCACACAACCACTAAGTGGTTATGAGTCTTTGTAGAGTATCCCACACACAGGATCACACAGTGTGTGTGGCTGAGTTTTTAAGTCGACTTCTCTCACTTAGTGCGGGAGCCACTTGCGGTCCCTCCCTGTCCTTTCCTGCGTTCTTACCTTCCTTTTATCTCTGAGTAGCCTTCCTTTGTCTGACTATGCCCTGGTTTGTTCTGCATGCAGTCATTTACAGGCATCCGGATGTTTCTAGTTTGGTATGAAGATGAATACGGCAGCTATAAACATCTGAGTGTGGTTGTTTTGTGAGGACATAAATTTTCAGTTCTCTTGGGTAAACACTCAGAGGAAGCTGTCATATCCTATGGTAAATGTATGTTTAATACTTTGAAAAACACAGCTTATTGTCCCATTGATGAGGACTAAGGATATATCACCTTCCGTGTAAATGCAAGGAACAGGATGCTTTTCCTCCGAGGGAGCCCCTCTTCATGGAAAGAGCACATGAAACACTAGCTCAGAACTGAACCATTAATTCGGTCCAGACTCTGAATTTTTCAGAATAAAGAAGCCGAGGCTCTGCGATTGGGTAGGACATAGAAGTACGTGTAAAGAGCAATCGGTAAGGTTGGCGGGGGTCCTCAGCTCTACTGTGCTGGGCCTCCTCCCTGCTGCTGCTACATGTGGAGTCTCCTATGAATTGAGGAGCTAGGAGGAAAATCTATTTAAGGAAAGCATGCCCTATATTTTAAGGAATAAGTATGGTGTGGGAAGGGTAGTATCCAGATAAATTATTTACATTAATCAAATTCATTGAGAAATGACTCAATTCCCCATTTCCTTTGGCCCAATTACATATATATTGAGACTTCTGTGGCTTAGTCCATCACTCCTTCTAAGGAATAGCTACTGCACTAATATAATCATTATTAAACTCCTACTAATAGACTAAGAAGCACATGACTAACTAAGTTCTCTCTAGGAGACCCTCCTTCGAGCTGTCACATCTTCTGAATACATGCCATTGACTTTCTGGATTCACGTTCCTCTCACTAGCCAAAGTCACGGTGAGCACAGAAATCCTCCAGTATGGAGACTGAAATGCTCTTGCTGACAGCAAAGTGATACTGTCATTCTGGGATGTGTTCAGTGTTGGTTCTTCAGTGAAAGGAGACATTGGGGTTGGGGGGTACCCAACAGGAGGTAGTCACCAAAGAAGAGTGAGGTCTTCTTCCAAAGTAATTCAAGTATGAATCCGATAATCCATTTCTAATTACCCTCATTATGATGATTTACAGGGCGATCATTCCAACCACAGATATCCAATCTTTTGGCCCAAAGTCATGGGGGTAATTGCTTTATAACTAGTTAAGAATATATCATATTTTGTCCCGCCTAGGCTCAGGGTGAGTATTTGTAAGTGGTACTTAGACCTGCATGTCTAGATGGGCTCAGTCAGCATGAGTGACTGCTACAAATTGTGCTTATTCTGTTTCCCTCTGAGACACACACACACACACACACACACACACACACACACACACATACACACACACACACACACACACACACATACACACACACACACACACACATACACACACACACACACACACACACACATACACACACACACACACACACACACACACGCACACACAATCACAATCACAAAGTGTTTGATCGTGCCAGTGGTTGGTCTTCTCTTTCCTAGCCTTGTCCACTGGCTGTGTGGTTTGGAGGCAGTGCCCTGGCTGCAGTGGTTTCCTGTTTCTTCCAAGGTCCAAACATCAGAAGGTATGGGCATCTTCTCTGCTGCCCAGACCCACTCTTCACATGAGAGTGAGCCCAGGTCTCTGTTCCACCATTGACTTTCTTCCACCTTCAACCATATGCCCTGCTGCCGTCACTCTGTTCACCTCAGATGCTTTCCTGGTATTCTGGACTATTCCTGATATTTCGGCAGTCAGAAGCAAGGGTCTGAGTTCTTGCTTGCTCCCCCACCCCCCGACCCTCGGCCCAGATGAGATAGACTGGGCCTCCACGAGAGCCTCTTGATGTAGAAAGGATGAGAGCAAAGAAGCAAGCTCAGCATGGCTGAAGACAGAGATGACTGACTGCTAATCCATTCCAGGCTTACTTCCTGGTCCGACCGGACATTTTTGTGTCAGGAGTTTTTTAAAAGGGTAAAGGAGCCGTCTCTGAGGTCCCACCTACCTCCTTGTCCTCCATGGGTCCTGGGAACTTCACATCCACAGAAACGGGGTATGGGGACAGCAGCTTGAGCACAACCGGGGGGTTTACAAGACTCAGAATAACACCCTGTCCCTTCTAGGGGTGGGGCTATGGATCAAATCAGACCGTGCCCTTTCTTGTGACCTTTGGAGCTTTAAGTCCTCCCCTGCAGGACCGGCAGACAGCCGAGAGGAACAAGCACCAGGCACTCTGCCAACAGATATTCCGCCTTTCGTCGCTAAAGGCTTTGGAAGTCGCTAGTGCACATGGCAGGCAACTTTGTCAGCTTTTGTTTGTTGTGCAGCCCGTGCCAGCTGGTGTGCTGCTGCTGCCTCGCCTCCTGTCCTTCTGGGCCTGGATTCTCGGCTGGCTCACGTGTTTACACAAACAGAACACACCACCCCCAAGGAATGCCCTCTGCAGTCTCAGAGTTTCCTCTTCTAAGGCTACACACAGAGATCTTTGATGGACAACAGAAGCTCACCCTGGTGCTTGGGCACTGGGCCTGCACTCCCGAGGAGGGGACACTGGAGCTGAAATTCTCCAGGGTCAGGCAGCCCCAATACATGAGTTGAAAGCTCGTTTCTCTGCCCCAACTTTGGCCTCTGTGTATTTCTGATTTACAAAGACATTGACAGGTAAACAGAAAGTCAAAGGCTCATTCTCTTAAGGTTCATGCATGGTGACAGCGGTAGACAGACAGAACCTGGTGCCAGAAAGGCAAGGGCACGGTTCCCCCTGACACCAAGTTCAATGTCCCATCACAAAGCCAGATCCGATCCAGGATCCAGGAGCCTGCAAGACTCAGATGCCAAGCCACACCCCAGTGCACTTGGGATGATCTTGACTTCTGGGACAATGCAGGGCACTGATTCTCGTTGTAGTCGCATGGCAGTACCCTTGGTCTTGTGAAGGGTCCTGATGGCATGTCTCAGAATATACTATGGCTGTACCCACGTGTCCTTTGTGATTAAGCTAAGAATGAGCGTTTCCCAACTCTGGCGAGTATACCGTTCCGGTACCCATTGGCTCACATCTGATAATTCAAGCCTGATCACAATGAGCTACTTCCAAAGCGAAATAATGGAGCGGAACTCTCAGCCGGGGAACCTTCCCCTCCATATGGTTCACAAGTTCCCTGGGATGTGTAATCCTACTGGGAGCACCATCTGGGTAGACTACACACAGGCTCCTTGATGCTCACTCCGTCTTAGACTGAATTCTCCAGCAAACATGCTCAGACGGAGGACGACAGTCCACCTGTCTCCTCTGCCACTCGCTCTTTCAAGGTGTGGCTTTGACCTTTACAGAACATCTTTTTTCATGGCAGATTTCCCAAGCTGGCAAATCCTTTGCCTCATCAAGGGCCCACTGCAAGCTTCCTTTCTAGGTCTGAGTAAGTTTTACAAATAACAAAATACACTTGAATGGCAGTCACCTTACTGTCCCCACTGGAGCAAAGACCTTTGGAACCGAAGCAGGTCCTCTCATCACGGGCCTCTGTAGTGATCATCACCATACACAGACAATTGGCAAATCAGAGGATGCCAGAAAAGGAATATTGAGATGATGTTTCAAGTAACATTTCCCAAGTGAGCTGCCTGCTTGCATTGAAACCGGACTCTAAGACTTGGCTATGATAGCACAAGAGGCCATTGCATGTCAGGAACCAGCTGCCTTCTGCCTGGAGGGCTTTATGCAGACACCACTACCTTGCTTTCTTCGGTTGGACACTACTGAACCCTTGGCAGCTAGAGTGTATGATCTCATGGGTGTAGACAAGTTGCATCCCTGAGCTCAGGTGCAAGGGATCCTGGCACCATTAACATCTAGGAAGTTTCTACTTCAAAAGAGGAGATGGATTTCTTTAGGATCAAAGCTTATGAAGTGAAATTTGGATGTTTGAAGGACACCATTTCTGCCTTATGTGTTGTCATCTACCTGTGTAAAATTGTGAGGAACGTGTGTTTGAGGGTGATTAGAACAAGCCTGTGTGAATGAAGATAAACTCTGCTGAGCAACGTAGCTACCCAGCCTTGCTACAGAGAACATCTCAGGGATATCAGAGGCAAAGTGGCAGCAATTTCACAAGCGATCCAAGCAAAGCCTTTGGAAAGGATGCTAAGACACAAAACTGGTTGAACAACAAATACATTGAAACAAAGCAGCAGACTGTCTGTAGCTTGTCAAGGAACTACCAAGCAGCCTGACAATATCTGGGAAGCAGGAGCAAAGGGCCTTACCCCGGGCAACTTCCTCCATAGCTCTGGCTTCCCAGTCAAGAGTCCATCGAAGATTCCATCTGATCTGAGACGTTCAGAAGGGTGGGACATCGGCTTCAACTGTCAAAGCACCCTCTGAGTTAGAAGCTATCTGCAGTCCCATCAGTCCTTCAGTCCACCATTCCCACATGCTAAACGGAGTGCAAGAACTCTTGTCCCTGTTTCCAGAAAAGGCCTTTGCAACCCTGGGACCGGATCACACCGGATCACATGTGTGGAAGCCACAGGAAGACGAAAGCCGTGCACACCAGCTAACTCTCCATTCTGACATTTTTGATACCTGAGGACAGGCTTTTTGTATTTTCAAGAAGGGAACAGGGGTTGCAGGGGTGGGGGAGGGAGTAGGGGGAGGAAGTAATGATGGGGGGAAAAACAAAGCAAAATAAAGCAACAGCGGGGAAACAACCCTCAGGTCCCAGGGAGCCTATAGGCCTCAGAGCGCTAGAGGAGTTCAGGTGATGCTCTCTGTGTGGCAGGACTGAGTCTCTTCCCTGATGATTGACAGTGAGGAAGAAAGAGGAACAGGCAGAAGTCCCAGGGCCTAGGCAGGAAGCTGAGAGCCAGGAGAGTCACTGAACAGTCAAGGTGGGCATCTACCTTCCAAGAAAGGACACGTGCCCACTTCCCTATCCCAGTGCCATTTGATGTCACTTCACAACTTCCTGATGCCTATGCATTCCTCAAAACACAGGACGCATAACTCTTTACAGGCCGTCTTTCTAGGCCACATGGCATAGGAGGACTGCCTCTGCCTAGGCACCTGCATGGTTTCCTGCAATGGAGGTACCTGTTCTATGGAATGAGCAAGGAACTAAGTGCAGAAATAAAGGTCGCAGAGCCAACGTGCTGCCCTTCTGCCAAGGACACACAGTCCTTCAGTAGCATACAGTTCTGCAAAGGAAAACTGAAGACCAAAGAAAACCAGTCCTACCAGGTCTGCTCTAAGGAACACCGCAGCCCAAAAGTATGAAATGGAAGATTCCAGAAATCACAATGTATTTTAAAATAACATTTATTATACTAAATTATTTAAGTTACTCTATTCTATTAAGCTATGATCGTTAACTTTTTACCGTGCCCGATTTGCATCACATTGATAGGCAGGCATGTGTAGTAGTTACTATTGTTGCAGCAACTACATGTTTGGCAAGGAGCAATTTAAGGAAAGAAGAACTTTATGATATCATTTGGTTAACAGTTGGAGAGGATATAGTTTGCTGAGGGCAACCCACACACAAGTACTCCTACATACGTGCAAATATGCATGTACAAACACATGCATGCCATATATGCACACACACACACACACACACACACACACACACATAGAGAAATGGAAAAAAATAAAAATAGCAAATAGATATGATATAGATACACATGTGAATGATATACATAGAGATATAGTTGTAGATGCAGATTTTATACAATGTATTCATATATGTTACATATGCATACATAATACATATACACATAGAGCAAGGCCTTGAGCCTCTGTATCACCATAGGGACTGCAGTATGCTCTGGGGTCTTGGACTATATCCCATGAATAATGGTAAAATGTGTGCATCTCATTTACCTCCATGAAATAGATACCCTGAGTCAGTCACGGGCATGGCAGCCTCTCCCAAGACGAGGAAGCCAGCAAGGACAAGGTTCACCAGGGTGCAGAGTCCCAGAGTTTTCCAGGGTAGCAACACACATACACATGGCCTGCACAAACAATAATTTGAAGATGAGGTGTTGGGTGAGGTTAAATATGATCCGTGCTTTTGGAAAGCACTCTTGGAGATTAGAATCGTGGCATGTTTCGGTGAAGCCTGTTGGAACACAGCTTAGGAGTTGAAACGAACAGAGAATGCAACCTTCGTATGGCCACAGACCCAGAGAGCTTTGTGTGCACAGGATTGGTTTGCCCCGGTATCAGAAAGGGACACGATGAATTACTCACAATATCGTTTCATACATATGTCTGGATTTAAAAGAATAATCCCGGGAGATTTTCCCGGGGTACAATTTTTACAACTGAATTAACAATAGAAAACATCAACGAGTCTGGTTCCTGCTCTAGTAGGGAAACGTTTCCTCAAAGAATCTCTCCCACCCACTCCTGCTCCAGCAGCTCTTGTGACTTTGTGACTTAGAACCGCCATGTCACTTGCGTAAAGGAGGCCAGACTGAAGTGCGCTCCAATTGCTACCTCAATCCTTTTGTGTTGTGTGCTGAGGCAAGAACCCCTCTAAGCAGCAGTGTGCTTGAACTGCCCTTGATGTTAAAGTGGAGGTGTGACACACTTACCATTTGCAGGGAGGCTGGAGTGCAATACACAGCATAGTTTTGTACTTATCCCAGGCCCTGTCGCCTGAGAGGGCTCAGTGATATTGAGCATGAATTCAGTCTACTTCCGTTCAAACACTCTGTGCGTGAGTGACTGCCATCTTATGCGTCCTGCTACGTAGAACCCCGTGCTACAGCTTCACTCAGAAACGTTGTTGGTTTTATACTGATTAGGTTTAGAAGTCTCAGCCTATGGTCTGCAAGCTATCAGGGAACTTCAGTTCCCCAGACCCCACATGATCAAAGGAAAGAACTGACCCACGCACAGACTCTTCGAGCCCCACTTGGGCTATGGTGTGCATGTACACACACCTGCACACACGCAATAAGTAAAATGGAATTAAAAGTTAAAATAAATACATATAAATAAAGCTTAATGAAAGAAATCCGTCTAAAACTTAAGACCTGGTTTCTTTGGCTTGCGTGCACACCACAGTCCAGTTAAAGGAGCAAGCTACACTCTTCCAATCCTGGTTTGGGCCTTGCCTCTGCCCCCCCCCCCCTTTGATCTAACATGTTTGCTGCTCGAAATGCTCAGCTTTGCATCTTTCAGGCTGTAGTTTAGACACAATTCTATACCATTTTTGTGTGAATTCACATCTTCTTTCTCCATTTCTCTGGGAGAGAATAGCCAACTTCCTAAGAGCCCTGGCACAGGTAAGGCTGATGAGTGCTTGAAGCATCGTAGGAGGTGATGTCTCCTTTCCAATGTGATCAAAGAACAGTACATGCACATATGATCACCATTAAATAGACTCCAAAGTGTGTGTGTGTGTGTGTGTGTGTGTGTGTGTGTGTGTGTGGTGTGAGAGAGAGAGAGAGAGAGAGGGGGGGGGAGGAGAGGGGGAGAGGGGGAGGGAGAGTGAGAGTGAGACAGAGACAGAGAGAGGGGGAGGGAGAGGGAGAGAGGGAGAGAGGGAGAGGGAAGAGGAGAGAGGGAAGGAAAGGGAGAGAGGGAGGGAGAGGGAGGGAGGGAGAGAAAGAAAGTGTGAGAAGAGAACATACAAGAGAGTGTACACTTGAGGAATGTGGGGAGCATTGGAGTTGGAGCAGGAGAGGGGAGATTGAACATACTGTAAATACAAGTGTATAAAATTCTCAAAAAAAATTAAATTAAGTAAAGATTTCAAGGGTCACTTCCTAGATCAGCTGGCGTTATTGATTTGCTTGGTTCTAGTCAAGAGCCTATTAGCATGAAGCTCTCGGGACCTACCCACACAGTGCTAACCAGTTGCTTGTCAATTTGACACAATAACAGTTATCTGAGGAGAACAACTCAGCTGGGAAATGCGTTAACCTCTCAGAATGGCCTTCTGATCGGGACTGCGTGTTCTCACATTGATACCTGAGGATTTAGTAGGCATCCCATCTACTGCCCTTTCCAGTTGGGTTTGTACTGCTGTGATGAAGCACCATGTTCCAAAGTGAGTTGGCAGGAATAAGTTTATTCAACTTTAAAACTCTGAGGACACATTATTTGGTCATGGAGGGAGGCCAGAGTTCCTGCAGGAACAGGAACATGGAGGCGGGAACTGAAGCGGAGACCATGGAGGAATTCTGTTTACTACCTTGTTCCCCGCTTCTTTCTCAGTTCAATTTTTTTTGTACAGCCCAGGATCGCCCGCCCTGGGGTGGCACTTCCCACAGTGGGTTGGGCACTCCCACATCAGGTATTCATTTAGAAAAGTACCTCTCAGGCTTGCTCACAGACCAGTCTGATGGAGGCATGTTCTCAGTTTCCCCTTCCCAGATGACCCTAGGTTGTGTCAAGTTGAAAAAAAAGAAAAAGAAAAAGAAAAAAAAAAAAGAAAGAAAAAGAAAAACGAACCTAATGAGCACGGGCCCCTGTGCTGGGCTAGGTGCTGGGCTAGGTGAATATGGACTCTTCGCAGAGGTGGTAGTGTATAGACCCAGTAAAACATACTGCTGTATTTCACGACACTTCCCCTAGTCTTCTCCGAGGGTTGATAATTTCTACTTCAGCTAAACTTTACAAATCTTTGGAATCACTGCAGTTTCTCAGCATGACAGAACATTTACAATTTGTATGAAGGGTTCTGCATCTAAATTCACGGGAACATCTTTACGTGGAGACTGCTGAACGAAGTGGATGAATTTAGATTTGGCATGTTGGCAACCTTGCAGAGTCCCCCCACTCCTTCCCCCCTGCCCCGTTTCCCTCTTCCCACAATGCTTCCTGTATTTTCCTCCTGGTCCCATGAATTATTCAAGAGAATAACATCCAGCATTCATATAGAATGCATATGTTGCCATGATTTTTGTTTGTTTGCCTTTGCAAAGGCTGATGGAGGGCAAGGAGGCATGCATTCCAGAGAGTAGGTGAGGCCTCTTGCTGTCCCTTGAGTTCTTAATCTTTCTTCTACCTCACTGCAGCGGCCCAGAGAGTATGCACGGAGGCACTTTGAGACATTTTGTGCCACCTGGTGGAATTTCACTGAAAGAAAATTATCTGGGGTCTGAATTAACAGGCAGCAGGGTACACACCTAAGGCATTTTCTCTCTGTGCTTAATATTACCAGCGTAAGTGCAGGGTTCCCCACTGTGCCCAGCAATTTAACAGCACCAGGCCCATAATATAGGTTTTTTTTTTTTAATGTGAAAATTAGTCTTTAGTGAAAGAGACCTATTTTGTTAGCTGCTGAGTAAATTCAGGTAAAGCAATGACATCCACAGGTTGGGTCAGTCCCTCTCCTCTCGTTAATACCTGCAGATTATAGCCCAGCCCTTCAGGAAGGCAGCACAGGGGCCATGTTAATGTTCTTTTCCATTAGTGAGAGACGAAGGGAGTTGTAATTAAGTCCTTTCCTGTCCCCTCACCCCCAGGAAGTACAGTCTGATAATGTCATAGTTAGCAATTAGTGATGCAACTGTTTGCTCAAGCAGAGACTTGCAGCAAAAATAAAAGCACACGCCTAAACCTCTCACAATCCTCGGGACTGGTCCGGCTGAGTCCGCGGGGCTGGTCCAGGCTGAGCCCTCGGGGCTGGTCCAGGCTGAGCCCTCGGGGCTGGTCCAGGCTGAGCCCTCGGGGCTGGTCCCGGCTGAGTCCTCGGGGCTGGTCCTGGCTGAGCCCTCGGAGCTGGTCCCGGCTGAGCACCCCCAGCAGAACCAACTGTGCCAACACTGCGCCATAGCTTCCCGTCTGCGCAGCTTGTCCAATGTGTTAGCTAGGCTCCTCCCCACAAAAACTATTAGGCACCCGCTCTGCTCCAGTGTGCCAGTAGCTCCACCCTGGCTCTCACGAGTTCATAAACTCCTCTGTGTCATGAGAAGTCCCACAGAGAAATGGAAGTTTCTCTTCAGGCCCAGATTGGGCTGAGCAGAGGAGGATTGTTCATGTGGTACGGAGCAACTCAGGCAACAAAGCCATGTACGAGTCCAGGAAGCCCCGGTCCTCCAGTCCAGGTGCTCTTTGGAGCAATATGTGGACAGTTCTGAGACGTTGGGCTGCGTGTTCTGTGCATCAGCTAAACAGTGAGTCTCTAAAGAGGCAGGTGTCCAGGCCAATGGTAACTCCCAGGGTGAGAGACCTTACCCGGCCTGCCCACTGCCGTGCTTCTCAGGGTATCTTGTTGCTGTTGCACCTCAAAGTTGATCTTCTTTGTTGCAGTGCGCGCGCGCGCGCGCGCACACACACACACGCATGCATGTGCCCCACATGCACTAGTGAGCATGTGTGTGTATGTTATTGTATGTGTATAAGTGTTTTGCCTTCATGTATGAATGTGTATTATGTCAATGCCTGGTGTCTGCACTGTTCCGAAGAGGGCACCTGATCCTCTGGAACTGGAGTTACAGATGGTTGTGAGCCGCATTGTGAATGCTGGAAGCTGAACTTAGATGCTCTGTGAGTTCTCTCAACCACTGAGCCATCTCTCCAGCCCGTAGCTGCTGGTGACTTTTGATGTTTCTATCTCTTAGATTCCTGTTTGTCAGCATCCTCTCTACTGAAGAACCATCGGCTTCTGATTGGTCTGTGCCAGGCTGATCACAGCAATGCTCCCAGACAGGAGAAACTGCTCTCAGCAGCCCCAAAGAATGCTTCCACCCCTCCCTGTCTGTGGCTGTCCCCTTAAGCCTCATCACGCAGAGCTGCTTAGGTGTCCTATTGCAATCTAATATCTACTTTCCATAAATATCCATGGCAACCGTATCACTTCACTGTTTGTGGATGGGCTGTATTCCCTGGCTCAGGTTTCTAGATGTAGAAAGGTAGGAATAAGAACCTAGGAGCTGAGCTCAGGGCCACCACTCCGCCTTCCTCAGTAGCTGCTACAGCTGATCCACCCAAAGAGTCGGGTCTGAGGGACAGAAGTGTGTGGAGTTCCCAACTTAAAGGGATGTTATGTAATCTCAGTCAGAAAGGAAGTTCTCTGCAGAACAAAAAGAGGAAGAGAGGAGGAGGGACAAATGAGGAAGGGGAAGGAAGATGAGGAAGAAAGAGAGGGATGGAGGCAGAGGGGAGAGGAGGAAATTGCTGAACTTCAGTGTTCCAATGGGGGACAAGAATAAACCAACTGAGCCTCCCAAGTGGCGACAGCTGTGCAGAGGAAGTGGACCAAAGCCCAACACAGCACAAAGGTTCAAAGCAAATGCCACAGATACTACTACAGTTAAATAATTACTATATATTATAAAACAAAGGAACCCATAACAGTCTTCCCAAACTGGAAGTTACACAAAGGGTTACAGATGAGGGAATGAGAGAACAAGTAGAAGATATGAAGATGTAATGAAGCAAACGGTCCTTTGTTCTTCCTTAGATGGTTTTGGAAAGGGCATGAGGCAGGCTGAGAGCATGGGTGTAGGGGCTCTCCCCAGGCCCCTGCCATCTTGGCTGAGCTCATGGGTATTAGGGTTCTCTCCAGGCCCCCGCCATCTTGCTTTTCCATTCTATCACTATGGACAGAGGAGAGCTCCTTTTATGCTCAGCCGACTTTTCAAGTGATAGGACTTGAAATTTCTTGAAGCTTTATGTATCTAGAAAGTGAGTGGTATCAGGGAAAGTCTACTCCTTCCTCTGGGTATTTGAAAGAACATCCATTGATTTGAACTATTGAAGACTTTAAGAGCTGTGTCAGAGCCATAGAATCCAGAGCCTAGAATTTGTCCGATCTGATCCTTCACGAGAAGGGTTTGCTGGCCCCTGGGCTGAAGTAATAATGAAATGGATTAATTCACAGCCTGCCCCATCTTCAACCCTGTGTAGAACTGTTTCTTACTGTACTCGGTCATTCTTGCTCATTCCTCTGCAAAGAGTTGTTGCCAGTATGCAGACTGTCAAGAGTGACTGTGAGAAAAATTAATTCGGAACTTAAAAAGGGATATTAGTAGAGAATAGGAGAATATATTCCAAAGGAGTACATCAGTAGGTTTAAAGAGTAGCTGAGAGTATTTGGTTGGAATCAAGCCTTAGATACTTGTATGTATTAGCAACGGCACTTTTTAGCAGTTCTCAACCTGTTGTTTACCACATTGTTGTCCGGGGTGAACAGCCTTTCCCCAGGGGTCATCTAAGACCATAAGAAAGCACAGATATTTACATTATGATTCGTAGCACTTGTGAATACTGAAGTTCAGCAAAATTACAGTTATGAAGTAGCAACAAATGCAATTCTATGGTTGGGGGTCAGCACAACACAGGGAACTGTACTAAAGTTGGTAGTGTTAGGAAACCTTTAGGTAGGAGAGCAAACATGGAAAGGTGGGTAAAAGTCCTGGGCATGCAAGCCGGATGATCTAAATGCAATCCCTGCGATCAACGTGAAGGCAAGAGGAGAGAATGACTACTAAAAGCTGTTCCCATCTCTGCATGCAAGCCCTTGTGTCTTCCAAATGTTGAGGCTTTGGGGAAAAATGGTTTGTAGGGGCTTTCCCAGAAGTGAACTTCAGCCGAGAGTAAAGACCCCCCCCCCCAAAGACAGAATTGTACAGGAGCAAATCAAAGAGGACCTTTTCATTAAAGAGAAAACCATTTTTATGGCCATGAAATATACCAGAACTAAAGCACATCTCCTAAAGGGGACTAGGTGTCCGGAGAAGGCAGAGGAAGCACGTTATGTTTTTTAATAGAGAAATATTCAAAGGTGACATCATAGGACGGTACCACAGGGGCTGTGGCAGCATGCACAAGTACACGTGCACACGTCCAAGCTGGACAAGGTCCCTGTGCTAAGTGGACACAGGTTCCCATCCCTAACCAAGACGCTATCTCTAATTGGCAGCCACTCACAGAGGAAAAAAATAGTTTTTCCAATGGAGTCAAGCTGGTATATAAATCACACTTAAGGCAGGCCCCAGGCCCAGCAGTGAATGGCCAGCACAAAGCAAACTCAGTGGTATTCTGAAGGGTTTGGGGTTTTTTTGAGGTTTATTTGTATTTGTTTTTGTTTTTGTTTTTGTTTTGTTTTGTTTTGTTTTGTTTTGTTTTTGTCTCATAATGCTTTGTTTGGATAATCTTCTTAACCTTTCTTCTCTTTTGTTTGTATATTATTATGTGCTTTTATGGGTTTTGCTTGTGTGTATGTGTTTCTCCTACTTTTTCATGGTTGGGGATTTATTTGTTTATTTATTTATTGCCATTTTCTGAAGAGAGAGAGAATGGAAGGACTTGGAGAGGTGGGGAGGACATGAAGGACCAGGGCTGTGATTAAAATACATTGCATGAAAAGTATTTATTTTCAATTAAAAAAAAAAACTACACCCTGTCAATTATGCCCTTTGCACCCTTCCCTCAATCCTTGAAGAGTTCTGCTTCTCTGCACCGTGAACCCTGCCGTCCCTTACACACATGGGCCATGTCTCACTTCAGCCCAGAATGATACAAAGAGGATGTATGGCCACAGGTGTGGTTGGGAAAGGGGGTGGAGCCGAGTGTGAAGGGTAAGAAGTACAAGGAGCCTGAAGTAAGTCTGCCCAAGTAAACTACATATTCACTCTTTATGGATGGATGATATCTTGACCACTCTTGTCCTGGTCACTTTCCTTTCTGATCTTCCTTAGAAGTTAAACAAATACAAAAATGAACAGTAGTAAGAGAAAAAGGAGGCAATATATTTTGTTCCTATTCAACATTGCTTACGAAAAATAACCGTGTGACTTGCCACTCTCCGGGTCTTTCCTGATGACGCTGCCCATGCTTGTCTGTTTAGAGCTCAGTGGCACAGGAGAGATAAAGATGTCCAGTATCCTGGCACCCCAGAGCACACACATTTAAGCTGAATTTCCCTTCTCTAAATTCCCATTCTGAGTCCCAACCCAGGTCTCAGAGCACCAGGATGTGGCACATTGATGTGGTGAGGGCCCCGGGGATGAAGTTCCCACAACTATGATTGTAAAGGGGGCCCAAGAAAGGTCTAACTCTTTTTTTAAAAAATTAAATGCAGTTATTTATTTACAGGATGAGTGTGTGTGTGCTCAAGAGCATTCATGTATGCTACAGCATGCCCGTGACAGCCAAAAGGCAGCTTTGAGGAAAAAGGTTCTCTCCTTCTACCCTGTGGACCTGCGATGGGACACAGGCCATCACACTTGGTGGACAATTCCCTCATCTGCTGACACATCTTGCTAGCCCTCTTTTATGACTATTTCTGCATATGCACATGTGTGCACATATGCAAGTTCACATGTGCAGGTGTGAGTGCATGTGCAAATATCTGCATGTGGAGGCCCAAGGTTGGGATCTGCTGTCCTCCTGGATGCACCTCCATCTTCTATTCTGTAGCAGAGTCTCTCTCTGAACCTGGAGATCTCTGTGGAAAAATGGAGCCAGCCAGGTTGCTCCAGGAATTCCACGTCTCCACGTCCAGAGCTGTGGTAACAGATGACTCTCTCACCTGCCCAGCGCTTTTCGTGGGTTCTAAGGATCTGAGCCTTCAAGCTTGCACAGATAGACAGTCTCTACACGTCGAGCCAGCTCCCCATACTCTTCAGACTTTAATTTTCTCTTTGATTCTATCTGCCAGGAAGGAGTCAGCAGCCTGAGGCTCAGAAAAGGACCTCAACAGAGCCGACCCTGCCAGCACAGCGATTTGGAACTTCTAGCCTAGGACTCGGGGAAGTTAAGTTTCTAAAGTTTCTAAAGCAAAACAACCAGCTCGTGTATACCTTGGAATCCCGTATTTATTAATAATTCCTTGCCATAGGCTTATAGGCTGAAATTTGGAAAAGATGGAGAAGAAATATAAACACTGGGAATTAACAGAAGCAGAAAACTTTCCAAGGCAGAAAAAGGAATTCATTGAGTGAAGAAAGACGGAAGAGAGACGAGTGAGTTCTAGGGGGTGTGCTTGTTGCTTCTGTTCAGTGCGTTGCCATGGCATGGCAGACGCTTGGGTCGAGTGGAACCTGCATCTGAGCATCCTGTTTTCACAGTTTGGAGACTTCTCCACACTCACGCTGGAATCTTGGCTCATTATATGTTTGAAGGCTAAAGGCCTGCCCCCTTCATTTGCATAGACCTGAGTGGAGAGCCAGCCTCAAGAACAGAACAAGGGGATCCAGGTTCACACATCGGACTCTGTGCATACTCAGTGAGAGACCCCCTACCGTTCAGCTACCTGGGCTTCTGGGCCAAAGTGACCTGGCATGTAAAACTCCACTCTGACTGTCACTACTGTATACACCACAGTAGTCAATAATGTATTCACACTCCATGAATATCTAATTCTCTGGTTGTAAATGTATTGGCTTTGCCAATAACATTCGAGGCTCCCAGTGGGTTGGAAAAAATCTTACATTTTACATTTGATTGAACTAACATATCTGAAATCTTGTTTTTTTTTCCATTCTTTGCCTTAATAATAGCATTCTTTGATATATAAATTCGGCTGCTATGTATCTGAAAATAATCTTTCAGTTTTGTCAGTTATGATAATTTATTTTGCAATTCATCCTGTCTTTAAAAAAATCCACTTGTGTACTTTAAAAATACAATAAAATGAAATAGAAGACAGTGAAGAAAACAAGCTGGGAGAGGGGTCTACAGGGCTCCCAGCCGCCTCCAGGAAGGCCCATGCCTGTCTTCTCCTGCCTCTCCAGGAGGCACCTTACATATTGCCTCTGGTGATGGTGTTTCCCATCTTTTCCTGTTACTGTGGCCTGGTAGATAAAACCAAGAAGCACTTCTTCAATGGAGATCCTTTAGGGGGTCCCTGACAGTCTGGACATGTAGAAATAAGACAACATTCACAAGGTATTCCCTGTGGTACCAGAGGGAAGCTAGGCCCACTGACATCAGCAAGAGGAACAGACTTGCAGGGGTTTAAACACCTTCTCTTCAGTGATGGTCAGAGGGGTGGCAAGTATCCCAGGGTCCCCATAAGAAGCCACAGAGACAAGAAAGGGGCATTGCAAACCAGACTAGGAGAGAGAATGTGGATTTATACATGCACATATCTACTGTCCATATTTGGCAATGCAGTGTGCAGGGTCAAGGGGTGAGAATAGAATCCAGGTCAATGCGCAGCATGCAGGATCTGAATGGAGCTGGAGGAGAAATGACGGAAGTAGCACTGACAGCTTTGGGGCATCATCCTGGAGATCATGGTCCCAGGACCAAGAGACAGGTACACTGAGACACTATGCAGACTGGAGCTGGCTTTACCCTGCCTTTAAGCCACTTCCCTCCCATAAAAAAAAAAAAGGAAAGTAGGAAGAAAGGGAGGGAGGGAGAGAAAGAGGGAGGGAGGGGAGGGGGGAAGAAACAGAGGGGAAAGAGAGAGGAGAAGGAAAGGGATGGGAGGGGATGGGAGAGGAGGAAAGAGGAGGGGAGGGGAGGGGAGGGGAGGGGAGGGGAGGGGAGGGGAGGAGAGGAGAGGAGAGGAGAGGAGAGGAGAGGAGAGGAGAGGAGAGGAGAGGAGAGGAGAGGAGAGGAGAGGAGAGGAGAGGAGAATGGGCACTTCAGGGGAGGGGAAGAAAAGAGAGGAGAGAGGAGAAGCAAAGAATGCTATGCAAAATGAGGAATGGGCACTGCGGAGCCTGGTCACTATGGCAAGATCTCATCCTTAAGGAACCTTCTAGACATGGAAGGTCCCTCTGTCTCTTTTCTGAGGTTTGTGCAGAAGAGAACCAGCCAGTGAGGTGCTGGTCCCCCTGCACCGGCTGTAGATGTGCAAAGTTGCATTGCTTTCATACAGAACATGCCAGAGCCTGTGTCTACACTTTTGCTCTGATTCCAGGAGAAAGTGAGTCCCAGGCATGTCACACCGAGGGCCTCAAGATGGAGGACATAAGAGTCACACCTGTACGGGGCCATGGTAGAAGGCAGGACAGAGTTTGATATTAGATTCTAGAGCTGAGGCATAGTGGGGACTTTACAGGGCCAGGGCTGGGTGTCCAGCATGATCCTGGGGGTGAGGGTGGCCGCTGAGGCTCACACCTCAGAGCTGGATATGTGTGGAAGCATTTCCTGCTCACGGCTTCCCTCTGTGCAACACAGCTTTCCTCCTCCAGCTGATAAGTCAGGGTGGTACTTGTGACATCCACCTGTCAATCACTGAGCAGAGAGGTCCAGTGGATAATTAACTGGATAGTGCATTAGGTGAGGATTCATAGAGGAATTGTGTGTGTGTGTGTGTGTGTGTGTGTGTGTGTGTGTGTGTGTGTGCCTTACATGATAGGTGATTGGTCCATTTCATGCTTTTCTCATTGCCATAACCAAATGCCTGTCAAAAACAACATAAGGAAATAAGATTCTGGTTTTATCTCACAGTTAGGACTACAGTTCCCTCACAGGGAAGCCATGGGGGTGGTATGTGAGGCAGTTGGCCACACTGTATCCACAGTCTAGAAGAAGATAGACATGGTGGATGCTGGCGCTCAGCAGGCTTTCTTTGGATGCAGTCTAGAAATTTGACACCATAGAAGAGTCTGTCAGAGTGCCTCTTTTCTCTTTGGTTAAACAATTCTGGAAACACAGCTAGAGGTGTTCCACAGTTATTATGAACTCAGTCTAGTTGACAACGAGCACAGACCATCAAACTGACAACAGTCCTCTGCACACTAGTAAGACAGAGAGCTAGGTACTCACCCGCCCAGGAAGCTCAACAGTCCTGATCTGAGACTAAAGCTAGATCTTCCCTGGAAGTCACTGTGATGGGTTCAGTTTGAAAAGCCAAAGAAGCTAAAGTGTGATGGCAGCAAATAACCAAATTAACATCGATGTGCTCATTCGGGAGGATGTGAAGGCAGGCCAGTGAGGGCTGCCCTTTCTTTGGGCTTTTCTTTTTCATCTATCTGGTCCTCCAGGTGCTGGAGGCTCTGTTCACATCAAAGGCAGATTTCCCCCCAGCAATGCTCACTTTCCCACTATCTATCCTGTCTAGAAACGCCCCCATGGACACACAAAGATGCCTTTCACCAGACTCAGATAATCTCTTCGTCAAGTCAAGTTGACACCAGGACTAACTTTCATCAGGTCATCTGGGTTCTTTCCAGCTTCTGGCTATTATAAATAAGGCTGCTATGAACATAGTGGAGCGTGTGTCCTTATTACAAGTTGGAACATCTTCTGGGTATATGCCCAGGAGAGATATTGCTGGATCCTCTGGTAGTATTATGTCCACTTTTCTGAGGAACCATCAAACTGATTTCCAGAATGGTTGTACCAGCTTGCAATCCTGCCAGCAATGGAGAAGTGTTCCTCTTTCTCCACATCCTTGCCAGCATCTGCTGTCACCTGAGTTTTTTTTTTTTTTTTTTTTTTTTTTTTTACAGGACAAATCTTTTTACTATTGAATTGTTGAAGTAGATGTTCAAGCAGCAGCAATGTGAGAAGACAATCAACTATTTTGAAGTTCCTTCATGAAATTGAAACCATTTGGCAAAAAAGAAATAATACAGATCCATAAAGCAAGCATCTTTTTTTTTTTTGAGATGGCAACAGAGCCACATACTAATCTGAGCACAATATAGACTAGGAAGAGAGCTCAACTTGCAGTTATCCAGGTTTATTGTGTCTGTACATTGTTTAAATGAGTTATCTATGGTCACATGTGAGAAGAAGATAATTTGCAAAGTATGGTTGTCATCTACATCTTCATGAAAATTGTAATAGATAATTCCAATTATCTATTGAAATATTGAATAGTGAGTTATGCCCTTTCTTCAATTGAGAACTATGAAACACAATGATTATTATATATCCTGATGTGCAGAAATAGGAAAGTACAGTGTTTCTTTTTAAGAGCTCCGGGGTACTGGTTAGTTCATAATGTTGTTCCACCTATAGGGTTGCAGATCCCTTTAGCTTCTTTGGTACTTTCTCTAGCTCCTTCATTGGGGGCCATGTGATCCATCCAATAGCCGACTGTGAGCATCCACTTCTATGTTTGCTAGGCCCAGGCATACTCTGACAAGAGACAGCTATATCAGGGTCCTTTCAGCATAATCTTGCTAGTGTATGCAATGGTGTCAGCATTTGGAAGCTGATTATGGGATGGATCCCCGGATATGCTAGTGTCTACATGGTCCATCCTTTTATCTCAGCTCCAAACTTTGTCTCTGTAACTCCTTCCAAGGGTGTTTTGTTCCCTCTTCTAAGGAGGGGCATAGTGTTCACACTTCAGTCTTCATTTTTCTTGAGTTTCATGTGTTTAGGAAATTGTATCTTATATCTTGGGTATCTTAGGTTTTGGGCTAATATCCACTTATCAGTGAGTACATATTGTGTGAGTTCCTTTGTGAATGTGTTACCTCACTCAGGATGATGCCCTCCAGGTCCATCCATTTGGCTAGGAATTTCATAAATTCATTCTTTTTAATAGCTGAGTAGTACTCCATTGTGTAGATGTACCACATTTTCTGTATCCATTCCTCTGTTGAGGGGCATCTGGGTTCCTTCCAGCTTCTGGCTATTATAAATAAGGCTGCTATGAACATAGTGGAGCATGTGTCCTTCTTACCAGTTGGGGCATCTTCTGGATATATGCCCAGGAGAGGTATTGCTGGATCCTCCGGTAGTACTATATCCAGTTTTCTGAGGAACCGCCAGACTGATTTCCATAGTGGTTGTACAAGCCTGCAATCCCACCAACAATGGAGGAGTGTTCCTCTTTCTCCACATCCACGCCAGCATCTGCTGTCACCTGAATTTTTGATCTTAGCCATTCTGACTGGTGTGAGGTGGAATCTCAGGGTTGTTTTGATTTGCATTTCCCTGATGATTAAGGATGTTGATTTTGTGATAAAAACTGCATGGTACTGGTATAGAGACAGACAAGTAGACCAATGGAATAGAATTGAAGACCCAGAAATGAACCCACACACCTATGGTCACTTGATCTTCGACAAGGGAGCTAAAACCATCCAGTGGAAGAAAGACAGCATTTTCAACAATTGGTGCTGGCACAACTGGTTGTTATCATGTAGAAGAATGCGAATCGATCCATACTTATCTCCTTGTACTAAGGTCAAATCTAAGTGGATCAAGGAACTTCACATAAAACCAGAGACACTGAAACTTATAGAGGAGAAAGTGGGGAAAAGCCTTGAAGATATGGGTACAGGGGAAAAATTCCTGAACAGAACAGCAATGGCTTGCTCTGTAAGATCGAGAATTGACAAATGGGACCTAATGAAACTCCAAAGTTTCTGCAAGGCAAAAGACACCGTCAATAAGACAAAAAGACCACCAACAGATTGGGAAAGGATCTTTACCTATCCTAAATCAGATAGGGGACTAATATCCAACATATATAAAGAACTCAAGAAGGTGGACTTCAGAAAATCAAATAACCCCATTAAAAATGGGGCTCAGAACTGAACAAAGAATTCTCACCTGAGGAATACCGAATGGCAGAGAAGCACCTGAAAAAATGCTCAACATCCTTAGTCACCTGAGTTTTTGATCTTAACCATTCTGAATGGTGTGAGGTAGAATCTCAGGGTTGTTTTGATTTGCATTTCCCTGATGATTAAGGTTGTTGAACATTTTTTTAGGTGCTTCTCAGCCATTTAGTATTCCTCAGTTGAGAATTCTTTGTTTAGCTCTGTACCCCATTTTAAATAGGGTTATTTGGTTTTCTGGAGTCCAACTTCTTGGGTTCTTTATATATATTGGATATTAGCCCCCTATCAGATTTAGGATTGGTGAAGATCTTTTCCCAATATGTTGGTTGCCTTTTGGTCTTATTGACAGTGTCCTTTGCCTTACAGAAGCTTTGCAATTGTATAAGGTTCCATTTGTCGATTCTTGGATTCTTGATCTTACAGCACAAGCCATTGTTGTTCTGTTCAGGAATCTTTCCCCTGTGCCCATAGCTTCAAGGCTCTTCCCCACTTTCTCCTCTATAAGTTTCAGTGTCTCTGGTTTTATGTGGCGTTCTTTGATTCACTTAGACTTGATCTTTGTACAGGAGATAAGAATGGATCAATTTGTATTCTTCTACATGCTAACAGCCAGTTGACCCAGCACCATTTGTTGAAGATGCTGTCTTTTTTCCACTGGATGGTTTTAGCTCCCTTGTCAAAGATCAAGTGACCATAGGGGTATGGGTTCATTTCTGGGTCTTCAATTCTGTTCCATTGATCTACCTGTCTGTCATTGAACCAGTACCATGCACTTTTTATCACAACTGCTCTGTAGTACAGCTTGAGGTCGGGGATGGTGATTCCAACAGAGGTTATTTTATTGTTGAGAATAGTTTGCTATCCTATGTTTTTTGTTATTCCAGATGAATTTACAAGTTACCCTTTGTAACTCAGTGAAGAATTGAGTTGGAATTTTGATGGGGATTGCATTGAATCTGTAGATTGCTTTTGGCAGGATAGCCATTTTTTACTATATTAATCCTGCCAATCCATGAGCATGGGAGATCTTTCCATCTTCTGAGATCTTCTTCGATTTCTTTCTTCAAAGACTTGAAGTTCTTATCATACAGATCTTTCATTTCCTTAGTTAGAATCACACCAAGGTATTTTATATTATTTGTGACTATTTTAAAAGGACATTGTTTCCCTAATTTCTTTCTCAGCCTGTTTATCCTTTGTGTAGAGAAAGGCTGCTGATTTGTTTGAGTTAATTTTATATCCATCTACTTCACTGAAGTTGTTTTTCAGGTTTAGGAGTTCTCTGGTGGAATTTTTGGGGTCACTTACATATACTATCATATCATCTGCAAATAGTGATATTTTGACTTCTTCCTTTCCAATTTGTATTCCTCTGATCTTTTTCTGTTGTCTAATTGCTCTGGCTAGGACTTCAAGTACTATATTGAATAGGTAGGGAGAGAGTAGGCAGCCTGTCTAGTCCCAAACCACATGATCATCTCATTAGATGCTGAGAAAGCATTTGACAAAGTCCAACATCCCTTCATGATAAAAATCTTGGAAGGATCAGGAATCAAGGCACATACCTAAACATAATAAAAGCAAGATACAGCAAACCAAGAGCCAACATCAAACTAAATGGTGAGAAACTGGAAGCAATCCCACTAAAATAATGGTGCGTTCTTATGAAATCAAAATGAGTCACTATTTTTTTTACCTCAGGAGGGAAGAGCTGGGCACGATGATGATCAAATCAAAGCAAGCCTCGAACCCTCTCAGATCTATAAATGGTTCCATGGCTGCGTCCCGGGACTTTAGGTCTTCTGGACTCCTAAGGGATTTGGCAGTCCTGCTTTTCTGCCTCTGCCCTCCACAGCACACACAGCTCATCTTAATGACTTGGGCCAGCTCCACTGCACAGCAAATGCTGCCCTCAGCAGTCATTGCATTACAATGGTTCCTTCAACAAGCTGGAGTATCTGCTGCTACTGAGACTGTCTTCACCAATGGCCTTTCTTTGGGGGCCCAAGCCCTTCCACACAGGACCAAGCCTCAGCTGCTCTCTTTGGCCACTTCATGTCTTTAAAACCAGTACTGCCGAGGAGATTTTTAGACATTACCAAGTTCAGCTGCCAATACAAAGTACATCCTTGGCCCCCTCTGGACCACAGCTTCTTCTGTGCGTTGACTCTGAGGAAACGCTCTCAGAAGATATCATATCCCCCAGTGCTGGTCTCTTCTTAATCACATTAATTTCTCAGCTCCAGCTAACCATTATCTCTGTGAAGTAACGCCTTTCCTTGAGCCATGGCAGGCTCTTGCTGGTCACATTGACACTTCACCCCCAGCATCACTGAGGTGACATCTTCTGGGAAGTGTTTTCTGAGAGCACTAAGAAGCTGTGCTCCAGAGATAGTCAAGGCCGTACCTCATGCTGCAGCTATACTATGTAGTGTGTAGGAGTCACCCAGCTGGTACTGCTTTGGAAGGCATTAAGACATCATGAAGAACAGCTGAGGCTTGAAACTGAGGAAAGGCCATTGGTGAAGATGCAGCATCAGTTGCAGTTGATGGCTCAGAACTGAAGGAATCATGCAGGATTTGAGGCTTGGCACCATGAAGAGAGCCTATGAGACGCTATTGGTGAAGCAGAAGATCCCAGCATATTGAATAAACCAGTACCATGCGATGATCGTCAAGAACAACAGCATTTGTGGAGTGGATCAATCTGAGCTTAGAGGGCAGAGCTGGAGAAGTGACCCAAGCCCTTTGGAGGATCCCAGAAGATCATGTGTGGATCCCAGACACTGGGACAAGAAGTTGTGACATTGAAGTTGCCTTGGACACCCCAAGATGTTCGAGACGCCTGAGCTGTGGGATACATCTGAGGAAAGCTACTACAAGGAAGTGGAACCAGTCCAGGAAATGAAGTTTGTTGCTGTCAACAAATATGAAAAAGGACTTAGAGATCTGAAGACCACTTTGACATCGGACACGGAGATGCAGAGTTTGGAGTTTGCCCAGATAATTTCCTGTCTTGATTTGGGGATTACAATAGAAATTAGAAGAGACTTTGAATTTTGAACTTTTAACATTGTTGAGACTGCTATAGACTATGGGGACTTTGGAAGTTGAACTAAATGTACTTTTTATTATGCTATGGCTAGATATGGCCCCCATAGACATTAAACAAAGCTATTGCATCCAGGGAGTGGAATGCCTGGCCCACTATTTGGAAGTGTGGCCTTGTAGGTGTGTCACTGTGGGTATGGGCTTTAAGACCCTTGTTCTAGCTGTCTGTAAGCCAGTCTTCTCCTAGCAGCCCTTCATGAAGATGTAGAATTCTCTGCTCCTCTAGCTGCATGTCTACCTGGATGCTGCCATGCTCCAGCCTTGATGATAATGGACTGAACCTCTGAACCTGTAAGCCAAGCCTGATTAAATGCTGCCCTTATAAGAGTTGCCTTGGTCATGGTGTCTGTTCACAGCAGTAAACCCTGACTAAGGCAAAAAACATGCTTTCTACAACTTGTATCCCTAGGAAATCTCTAAGTCAGAATACTGTGTGGACTTTTAACTTCCTTATAATTTAGTGCATGCATCAAATTATGCTCAGTTTCAGTCCTTTGGTAGATGCAAATCATGTTCTCATGACCAAATTTACAGATTGCCCTTAAGGTGCCATATCAAGGCCCAGGAAGCATTGGCTTATAGGCGGTGCTCCCCAGAACACCTCCCCAGCCTTATATTCTGTGATGTTCATCTCAAGTCTCCTAAGCTGGGTGACTGTTCTTGCTTTAAAACTATGCTATGGGGTGAAGGCTTAAGAGAAGTCCATGAACTTGGAAATTTAGAGTACGGCTGGCACTCCCCAAAGGCCTGAAGAAGGGCACACACATCTGATCCAATATGTAACATTTCACTGAAAAAAAATCATGCTAGATTTTCTTTAGGGCACAAGTTGTGGAAGATTAGGACCCACATGAGAGGAAAGTTAACTCTGAATTTCATTTTAATCTTTTTTTTTTAGTAGTTTGTTTGTTTTGGCACTCGGGGCCTGCTGTTTTAGTAGGAACATTGTCTACCAGCGGGCTCTTAGCCCTTCGAATGGCTTTTGATCATGTTGTACAACAAGGTGAGCTCAATTACATAGAATGAAACCTCACAGACATTTTTAAAAAATGATGCAAGCATTAGAAGTGATACTTGCAATTGTTAGTAGATGAAGATATGCGTTGTGTATTATACTGTGACTAACGTAAGCAATGAAGTAGCATGAGAAGCGACCTCCTCTTTGCCTATATCTACACACATGCATATTTATTGATGCATCTTTATTGATGCATATGTATATCTATATGTGTGATATGCACTGTGATTGATTCCATGAACTCTTAACCTACTTCGTGCCTCAGTTTCTTCAATGGAGAAGCTGGATGGTAAACATCATGGTAACCCAGAGAGTCAGGGATAGAGGTGAACACTCAGGAGACCAGCTGTCCAAACGTGGCCTGAAGTTACAATAACTAATGATTTTTAGCTCCAGTTTTGAAGCTGTGTTTTCTTAGTTGGATTTATGTTAATTCCTGGAAGAAAGCAGAGTAATATTTGACATTGAAGAAAATGATTTCTGTTTGAAAGGCCAGAGGGTATCTTCCTCAGAGCCGGTATCATTAGGAATGGCATGTTTGCTGGGTTTTGGGGAGTGTCAGGTAGTTGAGACATAATCATTCTGAAACAGTGTTTACAGAAATTCTCCTGTGAACCTGACCCCATAGAAGTTCCCTGGTATCATGCATAACTATTAGCAATTAACTTCTAGGTGTTTTCATTTGTCTTAACTGAGATGTATTCACTCAAAATTACAAATATTCAACAAGTTTGGAGGCCTCTCTCCAATAGTTTAAATTTATGTTTTTAAAATTCAAAACAGCAAGGTATAGTAGATCATGCCTATAATCCCAGAACCTGTGACGCCAAGGCAGGAGGATTGTTGTCTCTGTTAACTAATTATTAAAATTAGAATGTGGAATAGCTTTATTATTTCTAAATAATAAATTTACAAACTATGCCCAGTGTGACTGAAGGATGTTTCTGTCTGAAAAGGCGCTGTTCATTGTTTTGCTTTCAAGACAATCCTGAGTTCGTAGGGCACTCAGCATGGTGTAGACACGTAGACTTTCATTTAGAAACCCACCCCGGGGCCACAGTAGTCCATGTAGCATGCTATGGCATCCTAGCCTGTTTCATTTAATGATGGAGAAGATATGAGGCTCTTTCTGAAGCCATGATCCAGTGTGTCTGTGAATGAATGCATGTTAATGACTGCAGTTTTAAGAGGGGAAGGATGCTCTGAGTGTGGACTGTTGCTCTGTGGAAACTTTTCAGAGTAGATGTGATGTACTCGCTGCTTGGGCTTAGGGTGCTCTGCAAGCCCTGTGTGTGACACCTGCCTGTGGCCCACCTCCTGTGCGGAACCTCAAGCTAACCGTGCAGCAGCCATGATGGTGACTTGTGTTTGGTGACTTTCAGGACCTCTCACACAGCGCCCATGCAGTAAGCACTTGCTGTGTCCCTGGGTTTTCCAGATGAGGGTCAGGATTGAGGAACACTGCAATCTGGGTGAGTTTTGCCCCCCGACCCCAGTGTCCTTTGGTTCTACATATCAGGATATCAGGGAAGTCTTTTCAATAAAAGCTCTCGGGACCTACCTTACAGTCTGATGCTAGAAACCCAGTGCCCATGGAGACAATAAGAAACTCCAAGAGACCACACACACACACACACACACACACACACACACACACACACAGGAATAAGGTGGGAGGAAGAGAAAATGAAAAAAAAAAAGCAAACACATTAAATTTGTTGCATCCCCCTCCTCCCAATTTTGTTTCTAGTTTTCTGTGGCCGTTGGCATGAAGTTACAATAACTAATGACTTTTAGCTCCACAGTGTCTCTCTGATCCCTGAGTGAAAATGATTCCAGACGGATCAGGAAGTGAAGCCAACAGTCAGGTCCACTGCCTCAGAATCTGATCCTCACGCCTCGCTCTTATCCGCTGCACCAGCGTGGTCACTTCCAACACCTCTCTAAGTAATTCAGCCCACTCTATCATTTCTTAGTAAGTTCTGTGGGTGACCTCTCTCAAGCGCGGCATGCAGGTGGCTTACTATCAGCTTTATGTAGCACAATGAATACCTTTTCCATGTCCCTTCTTTATTTAGCAGGTACCACCGGCCAAAGCCTGGCCATCTTTTAAAGGTAAACTTTGTCTAGTTACACACGGGAATGGAACCACGAGAGAGCTATGATTTCTCGGAACACAATATCTCCATTTGCATAAAACATTTTCCCTTTGACAGGGTGCCAGGAAGAAGCACCCCACTCGATTGCTCACAGTGCTCTTTCAAAGACGTTTAAAACAGGAGGGATTGCCACAGTGGCCTTAAAACAATTATTCTCTCCCCTGGAACCTTTCTGCCCCTTCCTGACTCAGGATACCATGACTCTGTGAGGAGTTGGTCGCCCAAGGGCCCAGGATAATGGACAAAGGGGATCACCTACATGATGTAATTCCACACAAAGGAGACCGGGTCATTCGTATAATAGTAGGGTCGAATGGCAGAGACCATAACCCTTAAGTTGGTTGAGAAATAATGGCTGGAGTCAGTTTTTAAATAAAATTGAACTCTGAGTGAGTCAAGAGATCTACAAGCTTTAGAGACAAGTGGTCTAGCCAACCAACATAACACTTAAACACTGAGGAAAAAAAAAAAAAAAACGATTTCTACTCCCAAGGGTGCCCTGTGACATTCGACAGAATACCAATGATCGGAAAACAAGCACCTTTCTTTAAAATACTAAAGGAATCTGCCTAAATATAAGAGTCTGGAGTTACAGGGAAATGGAGAACTGAAGGTTTTTGATTAAAGACATTGTTTGTCAATTCAAAGACGTAGCAATTACCTTGGGGTTGCCTAGACTGGCCCCAGTGCCTATATGACCACTGAAACATTTCTCTGTGAAAGATGCTTCCTGAGGTCATCGGTATCTGCCTGCTAGACTGTGTCCAACAGCACACTCTCTCTATCGAGGCTGGGTCTAATCCCATGAGCTGATAATCTGAATTGAAGCAAAGGCCAGCTCCCACTGAGAAGGGTGTTCACTCCAACTGCCCTCCTGTTGAAACAACTATGTGCTCCTGTCTTTGTATCTGAGCTGAGACACAAGCTCATCTAATCCTGGAGCCTGAGAAATAAACTATTTCCGTTGCAGACCTCCAGCCCCCACCCCCCCCCCTCCAGGAGCAAGTACACGCACACAGTCACATCCATTCCTACATATGCCGACATGCGTGCGCAATGTATCCATTCTGTTTGGAGGATCCAGAGCGGACATTCCAATGGAGTCCTTGCCTGATGGAGCAGACCCATAATGCACACCTCAGTGTGGTGTGAGAAACATTCTCATCTGGAGATCAGCACACCAGGGGGACCTGGGAGCATTCACCACGGCTTAATCAGTGGTACCATTTGGTAACAATCCATGGGATAGCAGAAAAGCTTAAAACCCCTTTACATTTCAGCACCTCTAAATTAACTTGGTAATGTTTCCAGTTTCCATTTACGTGCCTCTACTTGGCACTTCCTGTTCTGAGGATGCTGGATTAGGTTCTGGCAGGACAGTATCTCCAGTCCGAAGTCGATTTTGCACCCTTACTACGTTTCTAGTTCAATTTTGGAGATTAAAACACTGAGCCAGTTGGGAAAATTGTTTTACTAAGATAAAAATGATGATTTGGGTGCTGGGTACTAGATAGAGATTTGGCTAAGTTAGATGTTTGCTGCTCGATCATGGGGACATGGGTTAGGATCCCGGAATCTATGGGAAAGATAGTTATGGCGACAAGGGCCTGTAATCCTGAGCACTAGAAAATTGTTGGGGGCTAGTTGCCTGCTATGTTCTGCTTCAGTGACAGACTCTGTCTCAAGGGAATGAGCGGGAGAATTCCCGAGCTGGTTTCCACATTGTTGTGGTGTCTGTACTCTGACAAAGAAATACACATACATACATATACCACATTCACACACAGAGACCTACACACACACACACACACACACACACACACACATACACACACACACACACAGGTTAGTTATTCAAGTGTTATATTTCTATTTTTTCCTGTGTAGATCATACTTTTACTTCTTCCTTCTTATTCCCCTATCACGTAACACAAGATATATTGACTTTTTATCGTATCTAAGTATGGTTCAATTTTACTGTAACCCTTGTACTACGGGATATTAAAGGGAAAACTTAACAGAACTTGGGGGTCTCACCTTTTCTTCTAGGAGAGGCTGGAGAATTCTGTCCTGGATGCTATTGTACTGAATGTTAGGTAACTCTGTCAACCCAGAAGACATTAGCCACTTGTAACTGTGTCATTTTCAGACTGTGAGCATCGTGTGAAAAAAAATATATATATGAGTGTCAAGGATATGGGTGGGTTTGCTGTAGTTAATATTACACATTAACTTGACCCAGCCATGGGTGGCCAGATTCCTGGTTAAGGGTTGTTCTGAGGAACAATTGCAGATGTGTTTCTAAAGGAGAGTACGGAGGAGGTGTGGCAGGCAGCCTGATATCCAGAGAGGCACAGAGAGCAGAAGGCAGAAGGAAAGACTATTCACTCTTTCTGTTTCATACCAGGCCAGCCACCTCCCTCACTCAAATCAGAACCCACCATCTCCCTCACCCAAATCAGAACCCACACCATCCATTCTCCAAGTCATCCAACATACACACAGACCTCCATTGCTGCTCGGACATTTCCAGGTAACAGATCACTTCCCCTCATCTATGCATGCCTGCACGTGCGTCCATGTGTAGACAACTATGTTTCTTGGTTTTGTTTCTCTGGAAGGACCGAATGCACCAAACCTGATGACTTTAGAAATCTGAATAAGACAAATTCTAAGATAAAACCTGGTGGCTTCTGGACTTTGTCTGTGATTCAAGTAGAGAACAGTTTGAAAACAGGCAAGAGAGCCAGGTGCCTGTCAGTGCAACTTATTTTATTTTATTTTTATTGGTTATTTTATTTATTTACATTTCAAATGTTATCCCCCTTCCTGGTTTCCCCTCTGAAAAGTCCCTATCTCATCCCCCCTCCACTCTGCTTCTATGAGAGTGCAGCCCTACCCAACCACCCACTCCTGCCTCACTGCTCTAGCATTCCCATACGCTGGGGCATCAAGCCTCCACAGGACCGAGGGCCTCCCCTCCCACTGATGCCCCATAAGGCCATCCTCTGATACATATGCAGCTAGAGCCATGGGTCCCTCCATGTGTATTCTTTGGTTGGTTTGGTTGGTCCTTGGGAGGGGAGCCAACTTATTTTAAATTCCAGTTCCCACATAGCCCTCCTGAGCTATATGAGTTTAGACAGTTTATACCAGCTCTCTAGGCATAGATTCTCCACCTATGCAATGGGAACCACATCAGCTTCCTGAGATGGCTACACAAAGCACCAGGTCCTCACCCCACAAACATCAGAAAGGCATTGATCTAAGTCTGGAGGCCACAGCTACAGTGTTTGCAGGAAAGGGCTCCATTGTGCTCCTTGCAGGTAAATAGTCAGGTGTCTCTCCCATCCTTGGGCAACCCTTAGCTTACGGAGGCTTCATCCCCTTGTCTGCGACTCTGCTTCTGTCACCTGGATGCCTGTCCTGAGGCTCTCCATATGAGTCTCTTCCTCCTTCTCTTTATGAGGTGTTACAGTGAGCTTCACTTTTTAGGGTCAACCACCTGCTGAGTCTCAAGCCACCTAGGTCAGTTATTGCAGAATCCCTCAGTGACAAATGAAATTCCACCCCCATCCTTCCGACCTTCTCATTTTCCTTCAAAGCCCTTGGGACGGCCTGACCTGTTGTACGTTTGGTGTAAATAATTTATGGCTCTTTTTCCCCATGGCAAAATACAAGGTTCGGGAGGTCAGGATATCTTATAAATTCTTCTCCTCCTCTACTCCACAGCTTCCTAAACTGTGGACTAACATACCATATGTGGCTGCATAGCTGAACATGGGGGTTGTGGAAAATTGCTGCCACTGGTGAAAGATTTCCGAACACTCAAGGAGCAGAAGTCGATTCAAAGTCAAGTTTGTAGTGAGTGGTGAGGCTCCATCCGTGCTCACTCGTGCCGTGCTGGCTGACTTCACCGAGGCCTTGCCTTGGTTCTGAACACTTGGCCTTCAGGTAGTTTACATTATTCATGTTGCCACACCGGCTTGAAGACCTCTGCTCAGACTTAAGACTGTTCTGTACTGCAAACCACAGTGTTTTCACTGCAAGTGCAAGTGATCTGCTCGCACAGAAACATAATAATTTAATTACGGGAAACATAGACTGTTCGTATTCATACCATCGTCCTCGGCGTGTGAGCATCAAATTGGTGTATTTTTGGATTACATTGCATTAAGATGCTAGATTTTTAAATTGGCTGTTTGAGCTGCTCACTGATGTTTCATGAAAAAAAGAAAAAAAGAAAGAAAGAAAGAAAGAAAGAAAGAAAGAAAGAAAGAGAGAGAGAGAGAGAAAAAAGAAACCACTCCATGAATTTTGGCTTGGGATTAGTACAGAAATGGTCCTAAATATACTTCTACCATTTTGTACTACATACTTATGCAAAATGCCTTCCTCAGCACCAGTGATTATGAAATCAAAATAATGATCAACTCTGAAAAACACTAGAGATGTTCTGCATCTTGCAGGATCAAATCCTCAGCCAAGATTTAATTATTGATATAAAAATAAGCAAACATATCCATCTCATTACTGTGCAGATTCACTTTTGTCTTCAATAAATCGTAAAGTTATACTTATACCAAGAGTTTTATAATAAATTTCCTGATGAGTTATTGTCCAATAATGTTTGATTTGTGTACCTAGTTTATACATCTATAGACTTGGAATCACACACACACACACACACACACACACACACACACACACACACACACACACACACCACAATTCTTCAGCAAAAAGAAGTTACAAGTAGATCAAGTTTGGAAAGCCTTGCTTTGTAGCTACGGCTTAGGACAGAATGGACAAAACAGAAACAACCAAATGTGGAAACAGAGATACAAGAAATTATCTGAGTCATGAACAATCTAAGATCCAAGTCACACTTTTCTGCTGAACCCCACACAATCCATCCGCGGGAAGGTCCAGCCTGTCCCAAGCTGTTGGGGAAAGAACAGAGTTGACTCAAAATATACAAGGTCTTAGCACTGGCATTTCCTTTGTTTGAATTCCCATATCCCCCCAAAATCATGATAAATAAAAATGACTAATTTAGAAGACTAATATTTCTAGTCTTCTAAAATGTCCAGTTGTCTGTGACAGGTGCTGTTTGTCCCACCCACGTGAACACTAAGAGTTGGGGATTGTGAGAGAGGATTTTGCCTCTAATCCTTCGGAGCCATCTGAATGCGCCATCCTTCTTCCCAGAGTTTAAACACAGACATGTTGTACACATGTTCTTTTCTATTTTCTTTTATTGGGCTCACATGATGTTGTGTGGTGTTCCTTAAAAAATCTGAAAAGGTCCTGTACACTAGAAGGCAGGCTACAATTCTTCTGTGTCCACAATAATTGTTAAAATAAAGCACTATTATTTCTTAATCATTAAGGCTTCAGAGTTGTTGTTTTTTTTTCCTCAGATAGCTTGAATTCTTTATTGTTTTCCAGACTTTGAGAATAAGGACCCTTTTGCTGGGCTTCCTGGCCAATTATTTTGCTTTGAAAATAAGACAGCAGGAAGACGTCTGCCTTTGCCAAAGAAAAGCGCTTCCATGGAGAGTCTGTGCTGGGCACCAATCAACTAATCTTCAGCCACGTGGCTCAGAGGAGGTTGGGCCAGAGGGCCTAGAGCTATTTGGGTTTTCCTGGACACTGCTTGGAAATGTCTCCTAGGAGAAACATTTAAGTTGCGCGCGTGTGTGTGTGTGTGTGTGTGTGTGTGTGTGTGTGTGTGTGTGTGCGCGCGCGCGTGCGCGCATGTAACACAGTAGATATTTTGGGCTAATTCCCCATCTTAAGAAGAGCATCCTGTGGTATTTATGGAGAGATGTAGGTGACCCAGCATTTAACATCGCTGCGTTCAGCACGCTGTGTGTAGGCGCCTGAGATGGAGAAAAGAGCACCTGCAGGCGTTTGTTTCCCTCTGGGGAGTGAACTGGCATTCCTGGTGACTGTCTCTTCTTCACGGGCCTGCGCGTTTGCTCTAGCCTTAGGCCCAGGATGGTATCTGGGGAACAGAGAAAGGCCTATACTGAAGGAGGTCTGTCTGCTGAGCTGACACTTCCTGCTTTCCCCTGGCAGTCCCTCTGGAGGGGACACCCTCAATCTGGATGAGGGCCTGCCTGTCAGCTCACGCCTGGAAAGGCCTGTTAGACCACACTGCTTTGCCAAATTTCCTGTTAGTAACATTTAGATTCTATATTTACTGTCTAGAGCTCGCCAACCCTGCCGCCCCATGAACGCTAAAAATTAGAGATGCCAACAGACGGGAGGGTGGGACAGTCCCTTTCAAAAACCTGGCTGGTTTGGCTATAATCGCCTGGCAAGCCAAGCGGCTCCTGCAGCCAGGCCCCCGTGGGCCCTGCCTCCCGCCCACCGTGCTGCATGCCAGGGACGCAGAGTACCTCCCAGGAGCCAACTGCAGCCAGCGTGCCCAAAGCTTTTCAGTGGGAATTAAATTACCTGCTAACTACCTAAACAGCTCCTGTGTGGATAGGGGTCTTCATTCATTTTATTTCCTTGGGCCAGGGGAGAACAAAGGTAGCAGAAAGGGGCACCGGTGGAAATGAGGAAAGAGCACTGCCCAGGAAGAGCGCTCTGACTGGCCTGGCTCCTGGTGGCTGGCCCTGGCAGCAGCACCCGCGGGGCACAGCAGCTCTTGGGCGAGGCAACCTGGACCCGGTTACCGTGGCAACCTGTTTCCCTGGTTACCCGAGGAGGATGGTCCAAGAGGAGGAGCAGTATGGAGGATGAGCGGATGCATGGTAGTGTTTGCAGGGAGTTGATGCTGGGCTGGAGAGAGGCATCCTAGAGAAACTAGAGGGCGCTGCTCTGTCCCCAAACAGGAACTTAACCCCATAGCCAAGGCCAACATGCCCTCACTTGCTCTGCAAGACATGCAAGTAGCCTCACAGGGCCCACATGCACAGCACTGCCATCTGCATTCTGGACCTAAGAGTAAACTTGTGTTCAAGAAGTGTTCAGGAGTGGGAAAGCAGGGGATGGGAGGAGGGAAGGGGGAGGGGAGGGGAGGAAAAAAGGAGAGGAGAAGGGGAGGGGAGAAAAGAGGACAGGAGAGAGGAGAGGAGGGGAGGAAAAGAGGAGAGGAGAGGGGTGGGGAAAGGCAGGGAGGGGGATAGGGAAGGGGAGGGGAGAAAGGACAGGAGAGAGGAGAGGAGGGGAAGGGAGGGGAGGGGAGGGGAGGAGCAAGGCAGGGCAGGACAGGGCGAGGCTAGGGGAGGTGAGGCAAGGTGAGGAGAGGAAGAGATATAAAAACAAGGGCTAGGGGAGCACTGGAATCGATGTGTCACGCAAACGTAAGATTTAGGATTTAGGATTTTAGGGGGAGAATGGAATCATAGGGGTAAAATACGAAAAAAAAACCTATACTGATGTACACACACAAAGATATCATAACGAAGCCCATCGTTCTGCACAGTAACTTACAAAATGACTTTTAAAACGAAAAGAAATCTTTTTTTTCAAGGCTATTTCCTTGGCACTGAGGGCAGGTCTTAAAACCTCCAGGCTAAGACTATATTAGTGTGATTCAGAAAATCATCGGCCAGAAGGACATTTCAAAAAAAATGTCAGAAAATCCTTTCCCTAAAAGGTAGAATAAAATTGGTCCATTTAGGTAGGAAGATGAAGTGGAAGCCCTCCAGAGTTCCTTGCATCTCTGGTCCTACTTCCAGCGTTTCCCTGCGTCCTTTCATTACTGAAGAAAGCCAGGAAGGTTTAACACAGACTCTGTTACTACTTTCAAATTTTGCCAACTTATTTCCTCAAATAAAGATAAACCAATCAATCAAAAACAAGCAAACCCAAAACCAACCAAAACAAAACAAAACAACAAATTAAAAAACAAAATCTTGCTTGGTTCTAAAGCAAAACCCCATGGGCTGCTGCTCCCTGGCTAGGTGGAGTCTCCTATAGTTTCTTGCCCCATACCTGTGAGTCCATCTTTTCTGGTAGGAGGGTGCCTTTCTTAGATGCATCTGCTCCTGTACAGCTCTTCCTCAGGAAGAGCAGCCATGGGAGCCCCAGAGGCACTGAGTTTCTGCACGGGTTTCCTGTGGAAAGTCCTTAGTTTGAATAGACCACTGTAGAAGCTTATATTGGTCTCCTTAACTCCCGGAGCACACAATAGCTCAAGATTCCAGTGACCCGTGTCTCTGAAGTCTGCAATAGCCACATAACCTAAAGGGGGGCAAGGGCATGGTAAGGAATCAGAACCCTAACTGCTGTGGCCACTGTGGGAACCCTTCCCCTGGGCTTGTTTGCCCAAGGAGTGGTGGTTTTCCACACCTAGAGAGCAGGAGACAAATCACTTAAACCTTTGGGTTTTGTCAGAGGCAGACAAAGAAGGTAGCAGGAAGGGAAGAAATGGGGGAAGTATAGTCGAGTGGAATCTGTACCTCTTGTCCGCTGCTATCATCAAGGCCCTGGGTCCGACCTGATTATGCCTGGGAGGCTCATTCCTGTGACCTAAATAATCAGAATCGGGCTGCTTCTGTATTGGCTGATGCCACCAACACGTTTCTGTGACAGAACTGGAATTGGGAGAAATCAGTTACTATTTGTAAGAGGATCTAGAGGAAGGAAGCCTTGTTCATAACTGCTAAGGATTTGGAAAAAGCCACCATCATGGTGAATACAAAATACAGACGTCATGGGTGTATGCCTCAAAGACCATGGCCCTCCTCAGCCGGTGCTTCTGGTGCGACAGTGACGAGGTCAGTAAATCCTGGCTTTATAGCAGGGTCTTGAGAAAGAACCCGACACCACTGAGTTTTCTTAGAAAGTTGTTAGGACTCTGACTTAGCTAGAAATCTTAAATCACACAGGACAAAATCCTGCAAGTTGGCTGAAATTTTTATTTTATATTTAATATTGTGTGTGTGTGCATGAGTCTGTGTGCGTCTGTGTATCTGTGTGTATGCACACGCTATGGCACATATATAGATATAGGAGTAACAAACTGAGTGTTTTCACAGAATCTACTGAGGAGACATTGCTGTTGTTAAATGCAAGCAGCAGGGAATTAGACAAATCTGGAAAAAAGGTTTTCAGAGTTCTTACCCAAGGCAAATTGTCTCTTATGTCAGGTAAGCAAATATTTTTCTTTCTGTTTCGCTGATAAAGTGTCAGAAGAGCCAGGTTAGGAACTCACTTGTGTTAGATCCGCCATGTCTGTACCCTGCACTCTAAAGTCCCCATGTGTAAAGGCTCATGACCCTTAGGGGAAAAACTCCTTGAGCCAACTGTAAAGTGAATATTCATAATAGAGAAGTGAATTATCCGGACGTTCATCTGCTCAGGACAGACATAACCTGGTTCTGAAGCAGAGGCTGTTTTGTTTCTTTTGTTTGCTTGTTCTTTAGCTTACACTTAAATTACATTTCTCCTTCCAAACCCTCCCATATAACCCTCCCCACCTTCCTTCAACATTACTAATTGTTATTGCATGCTTATGTGTAGAAACATATATATTCCAAACTATAACCTGATATGTCCATATAATGTTACCTGCATGTGTGGTTGGTTTTCAGGGCTGACCATTTGGCGAAACACCACCAATTGGTGTGCTCTTCGCAGGGGAGGACCACCTCCCCTGATCCAAGCTTTCCCAGCTGTTGGTAGTCCTTTGTGGAAGGTTAAGACCTCAAAGGCTTTCCCTTATCCAATTTGCCATGTCAACCGATGACACCCTTATTAAGCTCACTTTTGAGCAGCCATGATGGTAGGACTTTATGGGTGTAGCTTCTGATGTTTCTAGGAGACACTGTCCCTAGATCATCTGGCTTTTACAGTCTTTCCACCCCCTTTCCACAATATTTCCTAAGCCTTGGGTGCAGGAGTGTTTTGTAGATGCATCCAGTGGGTCTTGGTTCCACAACTCTGCATTTTGCTTGGGTGTGGTTTTCTATAATGGTCTCCATCTAATTGCAAATAGAAATGTCCCTGATGAGGGACAAATACTACACTTATCTGTGAGTATAAGGACAAGTGTTTATCCATTGTTGTTAGGACTTGTGCTGGTTTAGTAGAGTGGTGGTTGCAGATTGCCCTCCAACAACCATGACTTCACTAGCACTGGGTGTTAGCTAGGTTCCCAGTACCAGGCACGGTTGGTTGAGCAGGTCTTAAGTCCTATTAGGTTTTTACCAACTTACACTTGACACCACTCTACCTCATCCTGTCATGCTGATCATTGATGTAGTTCATGGGTGCCATGGCTAAGTAGGACCTTTGGTCACCCACCTTCTTTGGAAGCTTTCATGGCACCTTCTGGTATCATGAAGGCTAGTCCCAAGGGATCAAGCGCTCAGGTCAGTTCCAGTTCAGGGTTCTCGGGCCCCCACTTCTGAAGTGCATGGTGCCTAAAGTCATAGAAACTTACCTTCCACCTCTCAGGGGTAACCACGGAGGACAGCAATAAGCAGTATGTTTGGGGATATCTTGGAGAGTCCTAGCTGTCAACTCACAAGAGGGCTTCCCATCTTTGATATTGACAATTTTGTTAGGTGGCCTTTGGCTCTTGGAGGAAGCATCATCAGCCAAGATGAGAAAAGTTCATTAAAGCTATTTCTGTGTATTTATACATACAAGCAGTGCTATACAGACTTAATAAATGATTGTCAGAAACACATGTGTTCATATGTGTGTATAAAAATACATACACGCACACAATAACAGTGGATGAAAAGGACCATGGATTTGAAGGAAAGCAGAGGGTGCTATTTAAGAGGGTTTTGAGAATGGAGAGAGAGAGGAAAGGGAGAGGAAAGAGAGAGAGGAGAAATGTTTTTATTAAAACAAAATCTCAAAAACAAGCAAAAACTTGTATATACACACATATGTATGTGTGTGTGTATATACACACACACACACACACACACACACACACACATATATATATATGCACAATTGCGTGTATTTTAGGTTTTTAAAGCTAGATAGTTAATAGTATGATTCCTGTTGGCTTTTCCAAATGCCTTCATTTATATTTTATACTCCCTTCTTCTGTATTTACCCCATTCCTCTTCCCTAAGAGTCTCCCTCTCCCATTCCCCTATCATATCTCTTACATATTGCTATTCCCCTCCGCCCCTTCCCTTCCCCCCTCTCCTGGAGTCCTCACTCTGCCTGCCTATTTCTCCTATCGGATCACTTGCTTGTGTGTTTAACCACACACATACACATTCGTGAGCAAGCACATGCGCGCGCGCACACACACACCAACAAGCCCAGCTGTGAACATTACCCCTGTGTGGAGCTGAGCTACAGGGTCTTCTAACTCAGTGAAAGCAGGAGAAGGCGTCACCTGTGCTGGGACCTTAAACCCTAGAAGACAATGACATTATCCTGGGGTGGTAAGGGGAAAGGGACCCTACCCTAAGCCTGTGACGTAGCAAGGGAGAGCAGGCAGGCAGAGAGGAAAGCAATCCTTCATCTTCTAAATCGACCACTTGAAAAGCAGCTCTATCCCCTAAGCACTCACGGGCCTCATTAAGACTTTTGAACCTGATCAAAACATTAATTACTTTGCACAAACCGGGAAATATATGGATGTCAAAGCCTGTGAATGTTTCTCTCGCTTGCTGTTCTGGGCAGATGTCTCTCTTCTCCAAGCAGACCCGGGCATGGATTTCACCCACTTTTCTCCTTGCCTTATAGTCAACCTAGAGGGACCGTTTACTATATACTGCTCCATTTACCACAAGTATACCAGTTACATATACCATAACACCATTTCCTGCTAGCTCCTGAACACCTGCTCTTATCCCTCCCTTTATCGCTGGTCTATTTAATCTGTCAAAGTAATGACAAGATCGACTTTAGAATGATCCTACTGCATGCATTTACACTCAGAAAGACTAAGCCTTTCTCAACAATGGGGGTCCTGGACTGAACTGAATCCCATCAGACTCTGAGGACCGCTGACTGTCCCCTTCCCACACCACATTACCTGCTATGTCAGAACCTGCCCTGAACATAGCTGCCTTACCTGTGAGCACAGAGCAACTTCTATTGCCTCCACTTAATCTACCATTGCTGTTATGAAGGGATGTTCCTGGAAAGAAACCACAACTTATACTGATCCCTTTTAGAAGATGATTAACTGATTCTAAGTTCGATGATTGTGGGAAGTTTAGAAGGTTGCAGGTCCAGATCTTAATCACAGTTTATCTTGGGCTATCTTGAGCCACCTTAATAGCCATTCACTATCTTCTCTTCTGCCTGACATGACATCTTTGGGTCTTTCAGGTAAAGATCCTAGCCGGAGTGTATTAACTTAATAGATCACTAGCTTCCAGCAAACAAAAGGCTTAAGAAGTTATCAGATTGGATCCGAAGCAGAGATTTCCCCCACTTAGCTGGAACCTGTCTACCTGGTGTTTCCCAGAGTATTTTTTTTAAACTGTCTTGATTTGTGACTTCCTTTGTCCTCTTGACTATTAAATGTCACCAAACTCTTACCATGTTGCAACTCAGCATTTGTAGGAATCTAAATCGATGTTTCCAGACCGCAGTCAATCCTGTACGGCTCCTGAGTAAACTCTCCTGCCCTCTGTAAAGTTAGAGTTGTGTCTTCATCTCTATGTCTTTCCTGTGGGTATTTACATACAATCAAGAGCTGCGAGCACATTGAATGTGATTTTACAGAGTCCTTTTAGGAGACACGCAGGAAGGCTCTCACAGAAATGTATTCTGGCCTTCCAGTCAAGAGCATCTTCCATGGCTATTAGTCCAAGACATTGTTCAGACATGGAGTGTGCTGCACTCCTGCGTGGGCCATCTTCACAGGCTGGGCAGGCCCGTGGGCCCTCAGCCTTTATAGGCTGAGGTATGTAAATATTTTCTTTTCCTCTTTCTAAGTGAGATTCTTTCCCCAGGAGCTCCTTGGGAAATGTGGGCTGCATGCAGGTCCCTTGTGGATTTCCTTATTCAGCACAGGGCACACCACAGGCTGAAAGCCTGGAATACTCAGAATTCTCCAACCCAGGGATGCAGATATCGCAGAGAGCACAGGCCAGTCTCACGCCCTGTACTCACTGCCTAAGAAAAAGTCCTAACACACTTTAGACTATTTCTCTTGCCCTGCTATGTGAAAGACAAAGATGGAGGAGCACGGACTTTCATTCTCGCATGGGACTGTGAAAAGGGAGTCTGAGAAGGCAAGAAGAGACAGAGAATGTGAAAAGAACCAAGTACCATTCATTCCAAAGGCCTCTGGGAGAAACAGCAGGCATCTTTCTGCTGCACCCAGGGAGCAAGGCTCTGTGTGATCTGAGAATTAACATCCCTGAGGAGGAGCCAGGGGCTGGCTATGGGTTAGAGTTGGCTCTCTAATCTTTTGGAAGAGGGGAGTCCGTGATAGTTTAGGGGAAAGGGCAAGAGCTTCAAAGCCACGGCCCCCAGAATGATGTCGGTGGTATTCAAAAATAACTTGGGGGAAAATCCCTCATTACTTCATTTTTCTCAGGGAAAGACGCCACTTTGAAAATCCTTTCTCTTCTGACAGAAGGCAAGGACGGCAGAAACCCAGCCTCAGCAGCTCCTTCCACCCACGTTGGCTGCTAGTCCTTGGTAGCACTCATTAAGGAGAGAGAGCCATCTTCAGACACTTCAGTCAGAGCTGCTGGTTTGTGCTGCAGGCACTCTCAACCATCCATACATTATTTATGTGGCAAAAAAAAAAAAGATGACTTCCTCCTCACATGTAAATAATAAAAGAAACCGTAAAATCAGTATGTATGCCTAACAAAGCCTGGGTCATTTATTCACAGTTGCTCTTTGTCTAATAGTGACACTGAAAATACCAACAGTCGGTAGCTGACGCATACCCACGCTGTGTACAGCGCATGCGCATATATTATCTTTACTACAGTACAACCCTCAGAAGGCTCAGGCTACTGGCATTCCCATTCTACAGACATGGAAGCTGAGGCTGGGAGACCCATGTAGGAAATACAAAGTCACACATCTGGAGACGGATCTTGTCTTCCATAACTGATAACAATCAGAATTTGTGGCTGGAGACTTACAGCCACAAAGAGCCATAGTAGACTAAGTCACTTGTGTGACGCTGAGGGCCAGCGCCTACCCTTCATGGTTGGAGTCACACTCTGTAGACAGACAGTCTCTCAAGAGTTAAATATATAGCCGGGCGTGGTGGCACATGCCTTTAATCCCAGCACATGGGAGGCAGAGGCAGGCAGATTTCTGAGTTCAAGGCCAGCCTGGTCTACAAAGTGAGCTCCAGGACAGCCAGGGCCATACAGAGAAACCCTGTCTCAAAAAACCAAAAAAAAAAGAGTTAATATATTCCTAAATCTAGACAACCTCAGGGAAGGTGGTTGTAACTGAGCAACATGCCTGCATTGTGACAAACATCAAGGACATGGACATGGTCCGTGACACAGGAAGGTGGCAGCAGAGTTAAAGCAGGAGAAAAATAAAACCTGAAAGTCAGGGAGAAGTAGGGAAAGTGAGGATATGTGCACACAGTGCCAGAGAAACACAGAAAGACGCCGAGTGCAGCCTGGATGGCCAGGTAACCTTCTTAGAAGAGAGGGAGATGGGTAAGCCCTAGCTACTAAGCATTGCCCCGATGGAGAAGGGACAGACAGATGGAGAAGGGACAGACAGGTAGAGGCAACATGACAAGTGGCACTACAGGAGGGAAAGATCTGTGGTTATCTTTAGAGTTAGGTGTGAGGGAAGACAAGCATCATGCCAGGAGGGGAGAATGGAGGCAGGATGCGTCTCATACCCTTGTACAAGAGGCTTGGGTTTCACCCTTTGGCCCAGGGTTCCTCGGCTCCAACACTGTGAGAATCTGGGAGCAGATAATTTAGACAACTCCTGACTGTGGGAGGTGGGCAGCCATGAGCATGTAGGCTACCCAGCACATCACTAGACTCTTCCCACTAAACCACGGTAGCAAGGTCTCTTCTCACCAGTGATACCTCAAAGTACCTAACACCACTGTACTGTTATAGATGTCAAACATCTCCCACAGGTTCATGTCCTTGATCAACTAGACCCCAGGTAGAGGTACTGTCTTAGTTGGGGTTTTACTGCTGTGAAAAGACACGATGACCAAAGCAAGTCTTATAAAAACAACATTTAATTGGGGCTGGCTAACAGGTTCAGAGGTTCAGTCCATTATCATCAAGGTGGGAGCATGGCAGCATCCAGGCAGGCATGGTGCAGGAGGAGCTGAGAGTTCTATGTCTTCATGCAAAGGCTGCTAGTAGAAGACTGACTCCTAGGCAACTAGGGTGAGGATCTTAAGCCCACATCCACAGAGGCACACCTACTCCAACCAGGTGCCACTCCCTGGCCCAAGAATACACAAACCATCACAGGTACTATTTGGGAAACTGTGGAAGTCTTGGGAGGTGGGGAGCTGGAGGAAGCAAAACTCTAGGAACAGGCCCTTGAGATTTAGAACCCAGCCTCACAGCCCAGCCTGTCTGTCCCCAGTTCTTCATCTTTTGAGATGCAAGAAAACATCCTCAAAATGCCACCACCACAGCTGTGAGCAGTCACCTTCACTATCCCATAAGGCTATGGTCCCATAAGGAATCGATCTAACAATGAGGTGAGAGTCCTCATGACCAGTGTTTGCTGTGGGCTCAGCTCTGGAAACGGATGGTTTGAGGACTGAGCTGTTCACAAATGAGATTTTAGGTAACCTTAAAATTCACTTTATAACAATGTCTTCCATCTAACAGGGCCTTTCCAACCCGTGACCTTAGCGTAACTTTAGAGAGGGTCTTGTTCTCTCACAGATACCTGTCATGTATCTGTGACTCTCCATCAATTCCCTCACCGCAGTCCATGGAGGTAAGGCAATGACCCTGGTATTACAGCTCTACCCCAAGTGCCCAATTAGTGCCTGGAGTAGTAGGTACACAACTGACATGGTAATTATCTGACACTGCTAGTTGAGGAAATGAATAAAGGATTGATAACGTGTGTTATAATTAGAGCAGGAAATTGGAAACGCTTTGACAGATGGTTTGTTTGGGGCTGAATTCGGACTGTATGAGGCCAGAGAAACTGAGGTATTGGCTTAAATCTAACTGGGTTAAGTCTAGAATGGGGACCCAATGCCACCTGTGAGACTGGGCTTCTTCATGGTGGACAGAAACACAGAGTGATCCACGGATTTGAATCAAAGCAGCGAGAGAGTCTAGCTCACACGTTACTGGCCTTTCTTGTTGTGCTGGGAACCCTGTGGAGTTTGAAAAATCTGGCCTTAGACCTCACTCAGGAGTCCCCTGAGAAGAAGCGCGTGTATTTTCATAGCAAATAGTTTTGAAAGTGACATTTAGTTGGAAGTTGGAGAATTAAACATGATGTGAAAATATGAATAAATGCATTGGCCTTATATGTAGTAATAGTTTTGGTACAGTTACAACTTTAAAACAGTTCCTAGAATAAATGGTTTTTGGAAAACTGTGTGTGTGTGTGTGTGTGTGTGTGTGTGTGAAATTCTTTCAATGACTTAAAGGCTACTGTAACAGCCCAGAGGCTCAGTTTTGCTTCATGAACATAAGAATGTGCGTGCCGGCACGCAGACTAGCTCATCATTTTCTCCAAAGATTCCCTTAGGTTAATTATTATTCACTTTCTATCCAGCCCCCGTTTGACCACCGTATCATCATCCCCACAACCTGTCCCTGGGGTTACAATAACAATGGTTCCCAGCCAAATACCTTTCACACATGTCACTGTACGGGATTTAGGTAATCCTCCAGTATGGCTTCTATTGATTTCTGGAAGTTCCGTGTATTCTGTAATATTTGTAGTGTTTCTTTAAGAATTAGGTGCATCTTCTCCTCAGTGTCTGCCTAATCCTTATTCAGTCAAGAGTGAGCCACTGTTGGATGGCAAGCAAGCTGTAAGGGGTCGGTTCATTAGTGAGAGCTTCCTGCTTGGGTGTCTTGCTTCAGCTCCCTTGTGTCTCTAGGTTCAAGTGCAATGACCTCTGTGTGCCGTGGTGTCAGACCTGTGAACTCCGTGTCCCTTTTCAGCCTCACTCCTCACGCCTTCTCTTGGCCTTTTCTACTTTGCTCCAGGAATGCCTTGTGGCAGATATTACTCCTTCCGTGAGGCCTTGCCTAATCCACTGAGTGAATCAGGTTTAGGTTTGCTTCCGTGTTTTTACTCTTTTGTCTGTGTTCTCTGAAAGACCAAATCATACACAGATCTTAACGTGGTAAACAGAAGGTGCGCTTGTTCACCATTACCGGCCTCTCTCAACCTCTCTCTGATGCTTGATGCTCAGATGAGAAGAGCCTGGAGCTGGAGGCAATGACTCGGGGATTAAAAGTGCACACAGCTCTTGCAGAGGACCAGAGTCCGGATCCAAGACCCCAGACAGCTACCCAGTACCCTCTTCTGGTCTCTGTAGACACCTGTGCTGATGTGTAGACAGTTAGACACAGAGGCAGACAGACACACACCCACACTCGCATACACACTTTAAAGATGAGAGGAGTATTTAAAATGTTTCATAAAGGAAGGCATATTATTAGATATCCTCCAGAGAGTACTACACTTACCTCTGCGTTTTGCCCAATTCCAAGCTAATAGAGTCTGTGCTTTCCTGGGGAAACAGACACACAGACACGTGGACATAATACACATATGACCCCCACTACTTCTGTTTAACTTAAGCATAACTCACAGTCTTTTTCACGGGTTTTCACTTTAGAAAGTGTTTTGTGTTTTCTGTCATGGTCCCTAAAATCCATTCCTCTCCTACCTGCTTCCTTGAACCTGCTACCTGAGCACAAGGTAGTGACGTGGCTTATAGCTATTTGCTGAGTGCTGGTCTCTATAACTAGGTTGCGACTTCCTGAAGGGAATACCAGGCTGTACTGTTCTTTACATGCCAAGCGTCTGCTAGAGGGGGCTGTCACATAGCTCATCCCTACCAAGTAACAGCTCCACTGAGTAATCACGCATCCTGGCTTTTGATCCTGGTTGTGTCTACGCAATCACACGAAGTCTCGGGCTCCTAAACAGCCGTGCTGCACTCAAATATTTTGTGGTCAGTACCTGTGTTCCAAAAGCTCCACAAAGGGCTGCTCACTCTTCACCTCGCTATGTTTCTTAACTTAGTGAGTGAAGTGGAAACTTAAGGGTTCTTTGGGAAGTCAATTGTGGCGGAAGGAGTTTTGCTGGGGCAAATACGTGAAGAAGTGTTTTCCTGAAGTGGACACAGGTGAAAGGCGAAGGCAGACTCGTGAAGGAAAGTTTCGCGGAAGCAGACACAGGAGAAAGGATGTTTCCGGTAAAGCAAGCGTGTGAAAGAACACGTGATGAGGGATTCTTTGCTAGCCACATGCATGTATGCATGACCTTACATTGAGCTCCATTTGACAGGACTCCATAGAGAGAAACACACCAAAAAAATCTTCTGGTGCTGTGCTACAGTTTCTTGCTGCTTCAGAGGACTCGGGCTGGTTGTCAGAGTGATGTCAGCACTTGCTAAGGCAAGATATATGATGAGGCAAGACCTATGGATAAGACGTGATGTTTGGATAGAGTATAAAAAGGACTCGACAGGTCGCTCCTGTGGACTCTTGCCAGGGCTGACACCTGGTTGTCACTACTGGGTCACTACCACTGCTGATTTGAGTTTGCTGTCCTGGTCCCACTGAACTGGACTGCTGTGCATCCCTGAAGTGTCTGAGAGTGGATAGAGCTGCCACTGCTAACCTGTGAAATGAACTGCCCATTTCCAGACAACACAGACTGTAGTTACTCCAAAGAAACTTTCTTTACCACTACCTCTGAGGGATGGTGGGCTACAAGGGAAGTTAAAGCATTTAAGAACCGTGAGGAGTTACAGAGACAAAGTTTGGAGCTGAGACGAAAGGATGGACCATCTAGAGGCTGCTGCACCCGGGGATCCATCCCATAATCAGCCTCCAAATGCTGACAGCATTGCATACGCCAGCAAGATTTTGCTGAAAGGACCCTGATATAGTTGTGTCTTGTGAGGCGATGCCAGTGCCTGGCAAACACAGAAGTGGATGCTCACAGTCAGCTATAGGATGGAACACAGGGCCCCCAATGGAGGAGCTAGAGAAAGTACTCAAGGAGCTGAAGGGGTCTGCAACCCTATAGGTGGACCAACAATATGAACTAACCAGTACCCCTGGAGCTCATGTCTGTAGCTGCATATGTAGCAGAAGATGGCCTAGTCGGCCATCATTGGGAAGAGAGACCCCTTGGTATTGCAAACTTTATATGTACAGGGGAACACCAGGGCCAAGAAGTGGGAGTGGGGGGAGGTAGGGGAGTGGGGGGACAGGGTATGGGGGACTTTTGGGATAGCACTTGAAATGTAAATGAAGAAAATACCTAATAAAAAATATATATTAAAAAAGAAAAATTACTGGAAAGTTAAAAAAATAGTTTTGTTTTGTTTTTAAATTAAAGTCACAACTGGGAGTATAGCACACTGGGAGTATAGCACACTGGGAGTATAGTGCCTCCCATCATGCAAAAACTGAAAAGAGTTGGCTTTTAATCCACAGAGATGTCTGCAAGTCAGTCATCCTGTAGTCTACCTTGCTTCCTATTCCTATAATTAAAATGACTGACCAAAAGCAATGTGGGGAGGAAGGGGTTCATTTCCTTTTATGAGTTACAGTCTGACATCAAGAAAAGCCAGGGCAGGAGCTTCAAGCAAAAAACAACATAGGATCACTGCTTACCGATTTCCTCCCTGGCTCAGGTTCAGCAAGTTTTACAAAGCCTGAATCCCTCTGCTAAGGAATGATGCCACCCACAGTGGGCTGGCACCTCCTATGCCATTTACCAATCAAAAATATTCCCAGGTTGTTGTGGGTTGCTGTTTGTTTTTCTGCTCCCTCAAGAAGGATACTTGTACTCAGGTGAGGTCAGGGTAAAACTTAATCAGCAGATGAGGCTAGAGCCCATGATTGGGCCATGGAAGGAAAGGCAGAGCTGAAAGATTTAGAGAGACGAAAGGGAGAGAAAGAGACAAGATGGAGGATGGAGAGAAGATGGAGGAGGAAGATGAACCAGAAACACATTGCCTGAAAGAGCCACAGGTAGCTATGGATATCATAGAAGAGCAATAGAGTAATGTAGGGCCATTTGTCCAATCTAGGAGTGCAGCTTGTATTTATATCAGTTGAGTTTTGTGTTCTTTGCACAGGCATTTTGGAGTTGGTGATTTACCATTATAAATCTCCATGGTTATTACAAGTCTCTGGCGTTATCCTTTTCAGGGCTAAGGGGATTTGGGCAAGCAGTGGCCAGCTCTCTGCAGGCTAGCCATAGGGGGCAGATGGCCTGGGGAAATCAGAGCTATTTGTCAATAAAATAGCATATATGTTAAATATTGGAGTAGACATTCATCAAGATGTCAATACGCAGCTTCCCCTCCCCAGTATGGAATTTGATAGCTATCTGACTTCAGTGGCAAGCAAGTCCACTCGCACTTACTGAAATTTGAGGCATATAGAGAGTAGTTAGTTTACCTTGGACGCTCTGGGTGCTAGGATCTTACCCTTTCAAAATACTTAACCTATTGTCCAAATTTTATTTCTGTTCTCCTTGTGATAAAATGCCAGGACAAAAACCAGCTTAGGGCAGGGAGGGTTTAGTCTAGCTCACCAACCTGGGAGATAGTCGATTACTGTGAGGAAGCCAAGATCGGAAGGAACTTGGAGCAGCTGGCCAGATCTCATCCCCAACTGTGAACAAGAGAGGCAGATGCCTGTGTGCTCGCACCTAGCTCACCTTTCCATTCACAACCAGTCCAGGGCCCCAAACAAGGCAGCTGCACTGTCCACCTTCAGACTAGGTTTCCTCACCTCAACAAAGGTGACTGAGATAACCCCTCACAGACACGCCCACGGTCAAGTCTGATCTACATCATCTGTCACTGTGACTCGCTTTTCAGTCGACTCTAGACTATGTCAAGTTACAAATTGAATCTATTATTACACATTTTTTTCCACACTGATTCCCTCTAGTGTTTAAATATCTCGAAAATGTACACAATACCGTGGATTGTCACTGTGGAGAACTAAAGACGAGAGCCTTAGTTTCACCACAGAGGTAATGTAGAGTAGAAGCTGTCACAGGGCCAATAGTTCTGGCCATTTGTTCGTGTTAAAGGCTAGAACTTGAGCAAACCACTTCCTTCTGTGTGTGCCTACTTTCAGCGTGAGTTCCTTAAGAATAAGACACAGGACATATGTTAGTCTTAAGAGGCAGCTTGGTGTGTGTACTTCAACTGTGATGCGGCTGCCCCAGTGTGATAAAGAACAGAGTCACCTTCCTGCCAGTGTCTGGGAAGAAAAGCAGTGCCTGGGGGTTCAAGTTGGTGAACAAATTCAAGGTCGTTATTTGGTGAAAAGAATATAATTTTCGGGAAGTTAAACAAATCCACAAGTGAGAAATTTGACATTGTAAAAGAAGTGAGAAATTCTGCCTGCCAGGGGGACCGGAGAGAAAGGAAGGAGATGTATGTCTGAGCTGATGCACATTATCCAGCACGCTGGGGCCAAAGGCAATGTTGAAAAGGTCAGAGACTGGACTGATTCAAACACGGAATGAAATGTGAGGCTGACTGCTGAAGAGTTAGACTCAGACCTGAGACAGACGCTCGCTCGCATTAGGAAGGAAATCTTCAGCACGGGCAGAGTATCTGTGCCAGGTGTTGAGAGCGGCGAACAAAACCAGCAAGCCTGACATTTGCTCTGATCTTCCACAGAGAACTGGATAAGACTGCGCTTCGTGAGGAGACACAAAACAAGGAAGGAGCCAAAAAGCCAGAGATCCCACACTCTGGAGCAGAGCACTGTGCCCCATGCCCCTCCAAGAACCTTTGTAAACCACACTTGATTTAAGTGGCACATTTGCTGATGCATGCTAGATATATAGAGTTATGTTCAGCATAGTTTATGTGGTAAAGATAAAAGACAGCACCCCCTTCTCCTACCATCTAGCACTCTGCCCCCGCTCACTGTGCATGTGTGCAAATGATTGTGTGTGCATCCGTGTTTGTGTTGTCTGTATATGTGTGTACATGTTCATGTGTGTGTGTGAACATGTGTTTGTAGAAGTATGTTCCTCAATTATTCTCCACCTTCTTTTTTAGGACAGGGTACAGCATTGAACTTCAGGCTCATTAATTCATCTTGACTGGCTGGCCGTTAAGCCGTAGAGACCTTCCTGCCTCTCTCTCCCTAGTGTTGAAATTATGGCTGTACAATGTTTTGTTGCTGTTGTTGTTGTTGTGTTTGTTTGTTAACATGGGTGTTAGGTCTTCAGTCGTGCACAGTGAGCACAAATCCGGCACTTTCATGAGCTGATTTTTTTTTTCCTAGAGAAATACTCCCTGGCCTCCTTCAAGGCTGTGAGGTTCTGAGCTAATTTTCAGCTACAGGTTGGTTGTGTTGTCCTTCGCCACAGTAGGTGAGACAGCTAATGTTCTCCATTTCTGCGGAGAACTGGGAGGATGAGGCTACGGGAGAATTCCTCAAAGGGACCCATCTAAAACCTCCAGCTGATGCCTCCCAACAGAACGGTGACAGTTGCATCTTCTGAGATGAGCCACACCCGTGGTAAACACGCCCTGCACATGTAAACATGTTGTTGTAGCATGACACATGGTCTCTCACACTGCATACATGCCTTTGTTCAGAGAAGAAGTTCCGACTGACTGCCTACGTAGGTCTCTGCTAGGGCTAGATCGACTTAACTCTTTCGTCAGAAGCTAAGATTGCCTCAGTGCGCAGCAGTGTTGCTGGATTCCAAGCCGACACTTCAGCTAGAATCTAGAGGTTTGTTTATTTTACTATCCACATGAAGGAAACATTATAAAGAGCTTTTAGAGGAAAACAAATAACTCTGAGGACGAAGGAGCAGAAAGAATCCCAATTCATCATGAGGCCAGGTTCAACAAATACTGTACCATGAACCAGGGGCCGCCATTGAGGACGATCAGGAAATGCTAGAGAAATATGCCATTGTCATTAATTAACTGAAAAAGCAATCCTCCCATTTCCTGTTATGCAATGGGCCATTTATGGGTAGCAACGGTGTGCATATTGCTGATCAACAGAAGGAAAGAACTTCAGTATTAAGATTATTGCATCTTATTACATACAAAAGTGACTGCAGATCACCATCCTGATGAAACCTATGTTCATTCTGAGTCAGAAAAAGGGTGCCATTACGACCATAAGATGTAGCCAGTCTGTATTTAGGAATATTTATTAATATGGAATGCATGAAGTGTATGGTGATCTGAATAAAAAATTACTAGATGTAGCCAAGAGGAAAGCACAAGCTAGGAGGGAGAAGAGCAACCATATAATTTAGTGTATTGCATACTTTCAAATAAACTGTTGTTAACGCTATCAGGGTGGCGGTGAGGACCAAAGCACACCATCTGATTTATGATTTGTGAAGGATACCCTCATTATCCTGTGTTCAAATGACTACTTGAGGGACGCGAGCCTGCACAAGCAGGAAAAGCATTGAAATTTTAAAACCCCAGCAAACCAAGGACCTGTGTGGTAGTCTGAATAAATAATTGCTGTTCTATTGGGCTTAACTAGGAATTATAATACCAGGGAACAGTGATATTAAAAGCTCTTTGTTTTATTTGTCTTTAAAAATGTAGCTGTGGTCATTTTAATACAGTAAATAATTGTCTTGTTTGGAAATGTATTATAATACAGCTTAAATACACACAGAAATAATTTTATGAAATTTAGACCCTACAGCTAGCCCTGGAAGTCATTTTTGTTAATTATTGTGTGTCTGAGGTTGCCTTAGATATTTGAGATTAGTTTTTGCTAGAGGTCAAATGAAAATTTGACTTACATAGAAATAAAAGCTATCACCCATAATAAATGGCTCAAGGCTCATAAAATGGTGAACTTTAGCAAAATGAGTGGTTGGAGCTATTCATCAAACCTGTTTTGGTTAAGGAAGTGATGGGGGAAATCATTATATTTTATGGTAATAATGAGTTATTTGATAAAATTGCCAAAATTCACATATTTAAGTCATTGGAGATTATGGGATATTTTAAATTGGCAATGACCTTGGTGGATCTAGATGGACAGAAACTTGTAAATGAAGCATTCAACATGTGTGTCATCTGAAATCTCTTCTAACTGCCCTATTGGTGGTGTTCATGGAGGTGGGGGGGGAGGCAGCTTGCAACCTTCGCAGTATCCATTTCGGGTACTTGTGGAGGATTATGGGTAGAAAAATATCTATTAAGGAAAAGTGAAACTTTATTTAGAGAGAAGAAAGTGGGTTTATCTCCTCCTACTTGGGAGGTCCACCGTTACTGTTAGCACACAGGTCTTCACAAAGAAAAAATAACCTCTATTTAATCTCATACTAATAAAGGTGATTTTTTTTTTTTTTTTTTTTTTTTTTTTTTTTAGCTTTAAAGGAAAAAAAAATCTGGGATCCCCAGAGGTCCTTGTATAAATACCTGCTACAGTTGAGAATTTCCGTAGTCCTTAAGAAGGAAGGGGTGGTCTTAGACTGAACCACCACTGTTGTATTGGGAGGTCACGTTCTTATTGTGACATCCACTCTGCTTTGCACAAGTTATTTGGTAGAAATTACTCCTTGATAGCACAGAGAAGGGAAACACCTCCCTGGATGGGCTGGTCAGAAAAGCTTAGTAGCCTGGCAACTACAGTGGACTGTGGGAGGTCCCACGGCTCACCCTGTGGAGCATACTCCAGGCATGCTTATCCCAGGTGGAGCCTCATCTAGGTGACTAGTTCAGCCGGAGTTTGCATTTGCATACTCTGAGTATGGGGCTGTCTTCCCGCAGAAGGACTGCCTCTCAGCTGTATCTACCAGCTCCCAGGCCTGAGGCTGAAGGAGGCTCTGTGTCAGCCACCCATAAAGCCAGTTCTGGTCCCTGCTGGTACAAAGTCACAATGAAGCTTAGGACAATTCACAGCCGACAGTTTGGAAGCAATTAGTATGCAGATGGGAAGTTCAATAATATAACTAAGAACCAGAACCATGATTAGCCTTCATTCTGCAGACCAGCAGATTTCCAAGATGAGCTACACAATGTGGTAATTTATTGACTGTTGAAAATCTGCAGGAAATATCTACCTTAATCTCATCTGGGCATGTGATATCTGAATCTTTCATGGGAAATCTAAATAACTATTATAAAACCAGATCAACAGGCATCAACTATGCTATATTCACAACAGGCTCAAGTAGCTATGGGCTTCTAAAATATCTTCTACTTTCTGGTCAGACACAGTTTTATTCTAATACATTAATTATATTATCATTTTTAATAATAAAATCTTAATTATCATATCAATACCCTAATAATGACAATTTAGGAAGGGCTGTAGAATAGACTCTTGCTTAACAAAACCATTTTAACTTTAAACAGATCCTCATGGTTCAACTTTAAGTAGATATACATGAGTTACAATTTGTGAATGAATTCTCTCACTACCCAGGAAAATATTTTAAAATAAAACTAGCCTTTTCATGACTGATTTCACAGAGCCCACCTTCCATGTCCCTTCACTGTCCCCTGCTTCTGATCTTTTTGTGACAGGAGGGTTCACACAATCACCTTGAGCCATGAGAGTTCCCCTGAGCTGTGCATGTCACACCCTGGAGGGCGGTGAGGAGAGTTGCTCTTCACTTCTCTCTCTTCCCCCTTTTTCAGATTATCTGTAAGAGTAAAGAATGACACGGATCTCACCGATGAACTGTGGAACCGAGACAGATGTCAGGGAGACGCCAAAGTCAACCAAATTCAGTAGAGGTGAGAATAACGATGTGCCCAGGCCCATCCAAATACTACAGCAGGCCATTAGCCAGAGAAAGGGGTGTGAAGGTTGAGCATACTGAACACTTCATTATTTAGATATAGAGCAGATTTTGCAAGGCAGTTAGGATCCAGGATCTTCATCTTACTCTAAGAAACCCCCAGCAGTTAACTCCATGTTTAAGCTAAAATGCCTCAGTCAACAAACGCAGATTTTAGAATTTTAGAGTCACACTAAAGAGAGCTAAGAACAAGTTTATTTGCAGATTTTTGTTAACACAAATTCACAAATTCACTTGCAATTCTGTCAAACTGATGCCCATTTTCATGAGGACACTGAGTTAGGTGGCTTTGTCCAGCACAATCGCATCAGCTTACAATGCATGCGACACTCCCCTACCAGTGAGAAAAATCAGACAGCACAGGCTAGGTCTACCATGAAGACATGGCAGCTGAAGCAGTCAGTTCACGCCAGAAGGAGCCCTGAGAGCAGCCTGTTCACACCCTGGCAGGCTAGGAAGCAGAGAGCACCAGACAAAACCCAAAACAGAAGTCACATGGAAGGTTCCCCTCCACCAACCCAGTCAGCCAACTAGGTCACAGCCCCAGAGATTTTACCACTTCCTAAAACTACCACCATCTGGAGATCAAGTGTTCAAACCTGTGAGCCTGTGGGGGACATTCCTGTTCCAACCACAGCACTTGGGGATGACTTTCCCAATGGTCGGAGTGAAGCCTGTGAAGTATGTAATGTCTCCTTCCCTGGATACTGAGCTCTGGGACAGAGATTGTTTGGGGGGAAAGTTGAAGGTTCTCTCTTACTCCTCATTGGAGAGCTGACAATAGCTAATCTGCTTATAGTTTCCTTGTCTTTGAAGGTAGACAAACCAAAAGTCTCCGTTGGAAAACTTTTTGTGCAGATTATCCAGTCATTGCGATTATGGATGGTGGTCTAACTTGGTTCTCATGCAAAATGCCAATTGCATGTCCAGGAACATAGTGCTGTGGAAAGTTTGTTCAGCCTGGACACATGCAGAGTCTCACCCCTGAGGAGGCTTCTCCTGATAATTTCTCTCAGCAGTGGGGACCATCTTGCTAAACTCTGATACTATATGCAGACCTCGCACAAGCAGTGTGCTAAGGCCAGGCTAATGGCAGCTGGGTTTTTACTCCCTTTCTAAGATGTAACGCCATCTTAGTCTTTGTTTCTTTGTTCCCATTTTTTCAAATCCATACTAAATCATGGTGTGGGGTCGCCCTTCACAGTACCAAGTCATACAAGGGAATATCTTAGGATCTTAATGAGAAGCAAAGCGATTGGTGAAATCTAACATCTCTTTCTGAATGATTGTCCTCCAAATGTTGGTTTTGCTTTGGAAAACGCATATGTTGGAAACCCAGTGTCTGAGAATCCTGGTACAATACTGCAGCCATTCCCTGCAAAGAACAGCTCTGCCAGCAAGTTCTGCGTGTTTCTGAAAACTGTTGAATGGACTCTCTTGGAGGGGAAGTGTGCTCATCAGCATTTCAGTACACAGATTTACAAGTAGAAAATATTCTACTTAGTCCACACTGAGGTTCAATGTCCAAAGCCCTCCACCAGAGCAGGAAGAACGCACCATGGTTGCTGGGACGGCAGCCTATATCACCTATCTGACCCCTTATGATCAACGTGAAATCTCTCCACTTGGAATCCTGCCTACTAAAAGATGCTGGTGCACTTAAGACAGCAAATCCTATTGTGGATAGAAGATGGGTGATTGTGATGGTTTGTATATGATTAGGCAGGGAGTAGCACTATTAGGAGGTGTGGCCTTGTTGAAGTAGGTGTGGCACTGTGGGTGTGGGCTTTAAGACCCTCATCCTAGCTACCTGAAAGTCAGTATTCTGCTAGCAGCCTTCAGATGAAGATGTAGAACTCTCAGCTCCTCCTGCACCATGCCTGTCTGGATGCTGTCCTGCTCCCGCCTTGAATGATACAGGATAGAACCAGTTAAATGTTGTCCTTATAAGAGTTGCCTTGGTCATGGTATCTGTTCACAGCAGTAAAACCCTGATGAAGACAGTGATACAAATTCCTTATCTTCTACAAGCAAACTGAGGCAAAGGAGGCAAAGGACAACAAAATAACCATTGTTTGTTCAAGAGGAGGTGGCCTGGGACTGTGCTGGCAACCTCATAGCACAGGTTCACACTGGCTGAGCCTGTGGCCCACCAGCAACTGCCACTCTCTTTGTATGCTGTTTATTAATTTGTCTGGATTTTTTAGACAAAGCCTCACTCTGAAGCTCACGTTGGCTTTAAATCACTATGTAACCAAGCTGGGTTTGAACTCACAGTAATCCTTCTGCCTCTGCCTCCTGAATGCTGGGACTGCATGCATGAGCTTCAGTGCATATACCAAGTATGTTCATTTGTAATTTCTTTGTTAGTCTTATAAAGAAGAGCGATTATCCTCCACTTGATGATAACCGAGGCAAAGAATAGAAGTAGCTTTTTCAAAGTTGGTCAGTTCAAAGGAAGGCCAGTCATGAATGAAAGTGGTAGGATAGAGAGTAGTGGTGGCTTCATGGAGAGGATTATGTATTGATTGGTATACAGTGGTGTAAGATGACGTCTCCTTTTTCCATAGGTCAGTAATGGGAGAACTGCGGTGCTTCATGAGGGACAGTCACTAGAAGACACAGCAGCTGGGTTCCCAAGTGAGTGATGCCAAAGAGAAATAAGCAGCCACCAGCCACCCCCCTCTATGACGCAGCCAGTGAGTCACGTAGGAGCATTGCGTTAAAAAGCTCACGTTGTGTTCATTGGAAGTGATTTGCCAAGTCCAGAGGGGAGTTAGGCTTTACCTTTGGAAAGGAAGAATGTCAACAATTTTGTAGGTATATATTAAACATACTACAGGGAGCAAGCATGAGCAAGGACGGAAGTCACCTTCAGGAGACTGTGTGTGGCAGGGGTGGCTGGAGTGTGGAAGGGGAAATGGAAGTCACCGCAGAAAGCGCAGAGGCCATCAGAGTGGTCAAACCCTGTGCTCTGGGTTGAATGCCAAGCTTGGGAGAATGTAACACATTTCCACAGAGATTTTAATATGGGAGATAATACACTTGAGACAATTACATGATAAATATAATCTAGTAGCTTCAACTGGCCTGTGATAGATGGCAGGGTGTTCTCGTAATAATGTCAACAATACAGACTTCAGACTAGTTTGGGAGAGACTGGAGAAAGCTTTCTTTTGCTGTCTCTAATTCTGTGTTAGCATGGTTCTCCAGACCAACTGTGGGCAAGCTTTCTTTCAAGCTAGGTAACAATTGTATTCAGCTTCCTGAGCCATGGGGCCTCATCTAAGTGACTTGATTCCCATGCTGTTGAAATCCAGAACAAGCACTGAGAAAGGTGTGGACTGCATTTGGGCCTCCTGAAGGAGTTTGCCCAACCTCCCTCTAAGCTTCTGCATAACTGAGCAGGAAGCCCTCCTTGGTCACAGAGTCAGGATGGTTCCGCAGGTCCCCATGGAGCATTTGATAAGAAAGCACAAATAAAGGATGGGTTTGGTAAAACAAGAGAAACAAACCTTGAGTGGAAAGGGCCAATCAGAGACTATCCCCTCACGCCCCAGAGGTGTGCTGGACTATGGGAGAGGCCCAGATTCAGAGACATTAGTCTCAAGTCCCTACACTTATAGACAGAGGCCTTGAGAGTTAGCATTTATGTAAGAGAAAGTTATTGTCAATAAAATCTGAAACAAAAGGGGCAGCAGTAGAAACGCTTAACGTTGCAAGGGAGATAACGGGAGGCTGACATGTGCCCGCAGGTGAACATTTGTCTGGAAAGTGCAAGGCCCTGTGGTGGGACCTCAGAAACACACATGTACACACACACATACATATACACACACAGACATAGACACACAAACACACACACACACACATACAACTTCAAGAAAGATGGCGCAGCATAGTGATTCATGTGCATGAGAGACTTTAGCCACATGCAAAAGAAACATCAGTATTTCCCAGCCGTCATTTTAAGCATTTCAGGAAACCATTTACCACTACTACTTCAAAGTCATGGAGTTCAAGTCAGAGCAGGAACTACATGGAATTCACAGGTCTTTATCCCAGGCAACATAAGTCTTTGGGGGTTGTTTGTTTGCTTGCTTGTTTAAGATCTTTCTTTAATTTCAAAATGTCCAAAATGAGCCAGGCATGGAAGCACAGGCCTACAATCCCAGCTAGGCTGAAGCACAAGGGTTGTGAGTTTGAGGCAAGCTCAGGATACAGAGCGGGTTCAAGGCTGGTGTACGCAACCTGAAGAAATGTCTCAAAATAAAAAGGCAGAAGAGAGCTGGCCACGTCGATCCATGGTGGAATACTAGCCTAGCATCTATAAAACCCTGTGGTCAAACTTCAGCTATAAATAAAGTCTGGACCAGAATTAAGAGCCATGATAAGCATATAACATTCTGTAACATTTGAAATTGACATGGATGGTCACAAATATGTACATATTGATAAATGTTGATATGTATTTATATGTGAGTAGATACATATATTTGGCATTCTATGCATACTTATTTAAAACCTATGTATATGTGTCTGGTGTAAATTGTCAACATAGTTAGTGATTGGGATAAAATGGTACACTCATCAGAAACTTTGAAATGCAATTATTTTAAATTCCATGTCTGTAAAATTAAAGCATACTTGTAAATATGTGTGGGAGTCTCCATGCAAGCATACTAAAAGAAAACAGAAAGTTCTGAAAAATACATTCATAGGGTTCAAATGTACATTCTTTAATTTTTGTTTTTAGCCTCACTCTGGTTTAGATAACCTTATGTTTTATTAAGAACAAATATTTTTAAAAGTCAAATGTAAATTTATCCTGTGATCTTGGAAATGAGAATTTCACCTAAGATTCAACTGCGCTGGAAACTTTCTGTGTCCATGAGGACAACTCAGTGCAGGATAGAAGAGAACACACATCTGTCCAGATGGCCTGGTGCCATCCAGACTGCTGGTCCTGTCTTCATATTCAACAAGAAGCTGGGGCTCATAGAGTCTAGTCTGCCATGGCTTCCCTCAAAGTCATCCTCCTGAGGTAGCAGGGGAACAGGCTATCTCACAGCAGCATCCCAAGGTCTCAAGAGAAGGAGCTATCCCCACAGCAGAGGAAAAGCAGAGGAGACACATGCTCTGGGTTTCTGGGGCTCCCTGTCAGCTTCATCTACTTGTAGGGACTTGTGCTTAGAAGCAGTGATGTAATGACTGTGACCTCTGTTCATGTCCTAAATAAACTCTTTCCATCGTGAGATGAATACCTTCATCCAGGGCCATGATGAATGGCCCAGAGGCCAGAAACACAAATCAAATGGGACAGGAAAATGAGTGTTAGGGATGGAAGGGTGCTCAGTGGGTGAGAACACTCTCTTTGCAGCCACGAGGAACTGGGTTTGGATCTCAGCACCCAAGTACAAATGTCCTGGCATGCTTGTGAGTAAGCCAAGTGCTGGTTGTGGTGGTGGTAGGGTGAAAACAGGAGATTTGCTGAAGCATAGCTCGAGATTCAGTGAGTGACCCTAACTCAAGAGAATAAAGTGGAGAATGAAAGATCAGACTCGTGCATGTGCACACACACACACACACACACACACACACACACACACAGCACACACACAGACACACACACACTCACACTGAAGAATCTGAAGGAGAGCTCAGGTGACTGCCTGCCTGGCTCTTTCTAAGCTGGCTGCTGCCTCTCCAGAGGGCAAGGGCTCTCAGGGAACATCTCCCAACCCTCTTGGGGACACTGAGTACTGAATGAAATCACCAATTCACACATCTTTAACTTCTAAAATATTTACTTCTAAATTTAAGAGATGATAAGACATGAGGACATTTAATTCTCCACGAGTTTATCCCCTTGAAACCTGAAGTACTATTAAAAGATTGTTTACCTCAGACTATAGAAATATTGATAATAGAATTATATTTTTAAGTATCTTTGTCTTAAATTGTCAGAGGGAAAACGCTGTTTTGTATATTTGGCTTATTTCCTTGAGAACTTTCTGACATAAGAAACCATGTCATGTTGTGTCTTAGGTGTCAAAGGTCAACTTGACCCATTGGTGTGCTTGCCAGGACTCCTGCTGCGCTACAAACAGGTGGTAAAAGGCTTGATACCCAGGATATCCAGCAATTTTAATGCTAAGTGGCTTTGCACTGGAGAAATGCCCAGGGGTCATGTCTAACACAGCCACTTGCTAATGACTGATGGGAGATCGATAGGCACAGAATGGGGAAGCGCTTTGTCACCGGGATGCTCGGATGCTCGTGTGCCGTCAGCCTGGACATGAACACCAAGCCTACGGCTTTGTTCCATTTTGGAACGGAGGCTCCGGGCTGGGGGCAGTGGCCGGACACTGCCTGCAAGGATAAAATACCTAGGATGCCCTCCGCCCCCATAGCTGCTCATGAGCTCCGAAGCAGCAAAGACAAGCAGTTATCCTTTTCTACTTAACTACTGAATCATTGTTTGAGAGCTCCATACATGTATATAATGTGTTTTGATCGAATCCACCCCGTTCCATCACCAACAATCCTTCATGTATCCCTCCGCCACCCCGTTCCCCATCGAAAGCCCTTCCTGTATCCCTCCGCCATCCCTCTTTCCCTCCCATCTTCATGGCTTCTGTCTTTTTAAACCCACTGAGACCACTTGATGCTCTCTGTATATTCGGGGAGAGGACCCTCTATGGAGCACCTCAGGACCTGTGTCCTTGCAGAAAACGGACTCTGCCCAACAGCCGTCACTTGACAATAACTCTTCAGATAGGAGCTCTCCTGACAACCTCCCCCCTAAGTGTTGGGACTTTAGTTTGATCCGACACAGGTCCCAGGCATACTGCTACAAATGCCACAAATTCACATGAAACAACCACTCTGAGGTATCCAGAAAACAGTTCTGTTTTAGTATCCACTGTAGTGTTCTTACAATCTTTCCAGTCCCTCTCCCATGAAGATTGTTAAGACGTTGATGTCATATGTAGGGCTGAGCACCTGGAACAGTTGTAATCTTTATGTTAATAGCCATCTGCAGCAAATAGAAGCGTCTCTAATAAAGGGGTGTGAGATGTCCTAATCTGTGGATATAGTACAGTCTTTAGGGGTCAGTTTAATACTATATCTATTTGGCAAAATAATAGTAGTAGTAGACGCTTTTGTAGGCCTGTCACCAAACTAGCCACAGGATCTCCATCTTATTATTGGTGACAGGCGTGAGTTCCATCTTGGGGAGTGGTCCTTAATACCAATCCATAAAAGATTAGCTACTCCCATAACACTAACGCCACTATTGTACCGGTAGGCATATCTTGTCAGGCCAGTTGTTGCTGTAACTAGCAGGGTTCACAGCTGCATGAGATTATTGGTGAGTTTTGTCCTCCGATATTGTGGCATCTGTGTGGATGCTGGAGATCCAAATGCAGGGCCTCGGACTTGCGGAACAAGCGCTTGGCAGAGCTTTCACCCCGCTCCAACTCACTGTTTTAACTGCCAAGGAGTTCCCTCTGATCACACTTATATAGTTCCCAGCAATCACCGGACCCCAAGACATTCTCATTCCTTTCTCAAGAAGATATTTTAACAGGCTGTTCTAGTGCAAACTTGTAGCCTGTCCCCAGAATCATGGACTCCAGAGGCTTCTGGATGGCACCTCATGGGTGCACAGAAACCCCAGGGGATTCAGCGGACCTGGCCTGTTGCTTAAGTCTAGAGTCTAGGTACAGTCTGGTCCCTGCTATGGCAAATGCAGCAGCTCCGGGTCACATGATTTCTGGTTTCCAAGCCCCGCCCAGCAACTTCCTTCATTCTCTTCTCTCCATCTGGAAATCATCGAGTCCTCCCGTTACCTGGGGCACTGGCCTCTCTTAATTATCTGTTTTGCTTCCAACTTTCTAGTCTCTGATTTGTTAAGCCATGCCCATAATAAATCACTAGATGAGGACTGTGTCTTGATCTTAAGTGAGCATAAATTCCTTATGTACAGCAAGTAGGTCCATAGTAACATAGGATAATATTTGTTCACCCAGAAGGGGAGAGAAATTAGTAGTTTTTGATGATTATTATTTGTGCATGTGTGTGTACGATGTGTCTTTGTATGTATGTGGGTGAGAGAGAGAGAGAGAGAGAGAGAAGACGGAGGGGGAGACAGAGAGAGAGAATACATGTATATGGAGGTCAGTGGACACCTTGGGTCTGACCTTGCCTTCTATGTTCTTAGAGACAGGTTAGCAGGAAATTCTCCTGTCTTCAGCTCCCACCTTGGGGCGGGAGTGAGAGGAGTAGACACCTGGACACCTAGAACTGTGTCTAGTGTTACATGGGTTCTGATGTGCACTCCCACACTTATTCGGCAAGCACTGTGCCCACTGAGCCCTTTCTCTAACCCTAGAGATCAGCCCTCTTGATCAAAACTCCCCCACAGCCACGTGAGGAGCTGTGTTACAAGAGGGATACCCCAGGATGGAAACAGAAGGAACACAGGGCGCGCAAAGACCAGGATGTATGAAGTAGTGTGCATCAACAGGAGATGCTGTGCAGGTCTGAACCATAGAATGGGGGTTTGTTTTGCTTGTTTGTTTTTGTTTTGTTTCTTAAGATATAGAAAGTACAATCTTTAAAGAAGCAAAGATGGCATTTCATAAAACATGCAGAAGGCTAATTTCCCTTTTGCCCCATCCCTGAGTGTGGTCTATTCTGAGTGACCTGCTTCGCAAAAGCTGCGCAGCAGAAGAAATATGCCCACTAAGTAGAATGCTCAGACAAGCTCCACCTGGCCGTGTAGTCCAGCGCCACTTCCGTGGTAAGTGATGGTGATTGGCTTCCCCTAAGTAGGCTCTAACTCCTAAGGGTTTCAGAGCCTTCCTATCCAGTACCACCACCATGGAACGTAAGCGTAATGGACTGTAATGGCTGATCGTGGTTGTCCGTTGACACGTGCCTGGTAAGTGAAGAATTTCCTCCATCAGATGGGCCTGTGGTCATGTCTGTGAGGCATTTTCTTGATTGCTAATTGAGGTGGGAAGCTCTGCAGTGTGGAGAGTTCCATCCCTCAGCAGGAGGGCCTGGGATGTTTGAGAAAAGTGGCTGAACGCGCACGTGCGCCTAGAAGCAAGTCAGTAAGCGGTACTACTCCACAGTTTCTGCTTCGGTTCACACCTTGAGTTCCTGCCCTGATTTTCTTCCATCAGTGATGAATTGCTACCTGGAGGCTGCAACCACCAAGGGAAGCCTGAGAAACTATCACACCCAGGAGAAACCTACGGGCAGCTGAGGATCCCACAGGGCGGGGCACCCTGCCAGGGATCCGGAGCAGAGGACAGAGATCAAGAGAAAAACTTAGGAAAGATGAGCAGGTATGAGTTTGTTGCTGACATGAATGTGTGGTCAGGATATTGCAGAATGAGAGACACTGAAGTTAGTGTGCTTGTCAGGGCTCTCTAAAGAAACAGAACTGATAGAATGAAGACACACACAGACACACAGATACACACACAGATACACACACATTAAACGTACACATACATTCTATTTACACACACATTTTATACACATACATTCAACACACAGACACATATATTCTACACACACATTCTATGCACATACACATTCTATATACACATACATTCTACACATACACAAAGACACACACAGATACACACAGACACACAGAAACACACACATTCTACACACAGAGAGACACATGCACATATTCAATACACACACACTCTACATACACATACATTCTACACATACATAATTCTACACACACACACTGGCTTACAGACTGCAGTCTGGATAGTCCAACAATGGCCTTGTCAGGAATGGTAGTTATTCAGTGTGTGAGGTTGAGGGAAGATGAATCCCAGCAGCCCCTGTTCAGTGCTGAAGTCCTGAGGGAGTCCTGGAGAGCTGATGGTCTTAGGTCCACAGTGGAATCCTGGAGAAGCTGTCTCTAACAGCAAAGAGATACCTCAGCCGTGGGGTAGACAAACTTGCCAGGGAGGGTGAGGGCGACCAGGCAAAAAGAAAAGTTCCCCCAAAGAAAAGTTCCCCCAAAGAAAAGTTCCCCCAAAGAAAAGTTCCCCCAAAGAAAAGTTCCCCCAAAGAAAAGTTCCCCCAAAGAAAAGTTCCCCCAAAGAAAAGTTCCCCCAAAGAAAAGTTCCCCCAAAGAAAAGTTCCCCCAAAGAAAAGTTCCCCCAAAGAAAAGTTGTTCCCCCAAAGAAAACCCCCAAAGAAAAGTTCCCCCAAAGAAAAGTTCCCCCTTTGGTGTTCTTTGGTGTGAACTGCCACCAAAACGTGTAACCCACGTCTTTCTTCTTCTTCTTCTTCAAAAAAAAAAATCTGCTTAAGAAAATCCCTCACAAGAGTGCCAGGCCGTTTGGGTTTTAGTTGGTTCCAGATGTAGGTAAGTTGACAACCAAGATTAGTCATCACCGGAAGGCAAGGACACTGCGCTACCTTCAAAGCCTTCCTGTCACTCTGGAACTCCCCCAACAACTTAATTATTTTATTTAAAAAAAATGTTACATAAAGTATATTCTGATCACATTCTTTTCCGTCTGGTTGCATCCCAGACTGTTCCTATCTTCCTGCCTGTCCAACGTGACATCTCTCTGTCTCTCTGTGTCTTTTGTTTAAAAAAGGCCCATAATACAAAAACAAAACTATGATCTGAATAAACACAAAACTAAAAAGACCAAAATTTAAAAAAAAAATCACACATGTATCACACACTCACACACATACACACTCACACTCACACTAAAAGTCATGGAGTCTATTTTGTGTACATTCTTCAGTTCCAACTCCTCCAAAGTAAGTCACGCCCTTCCCTCAACATGCAGGGAATTTCACCGAACTGAGGATTCAGAGGGGAGGAGAGAGAGAGAGAGAGAGAGAGAGAGAGAGAGAGAGAGAGAGAGAGAGAGAGAGAGAGAGAGAGAGAACACTTTCCTTAAACTTCTACATTCATGGCAAGAAAATAAATCCACCAAATGTAATTAGTTCTGAAGAATAACAGGAACCGGAGTAATTTTTACGTGTCTTGTTAAGTATTACTTTCTGCCATAGGCAAGGGCCCTCTCACCAAATGTGAGTAGTATGCCTTTAAAAGCCACACCTGGGCTCCTAAACTACAACCAGAGACAAGTAGTAGGTTTTCAGATAGGAGGAGAGGCACTTGACCCTTCCACCTTGTCATTCCCACACGTTCCAGCAGCTTCCTACCTACCCACTAGACAAGAGAGGGAGGGGATTCTAGAACATTCAGAACAGTTAAAGACGACACTAGCCCAGAGTGTAAGGAGCCTGATCTCAGAGACATGACCGTCCTGTGTCACTTGGCTTGCCCTGGCTGTAGAAGTAATCTCAGAAGTGAAAGATAGACTTCTACCAAAGGACAGAGGGACCTGTCCTGGTTGAGTGCTAGGACAAGGTATCTTGGTAGCAGGAGTGTGTGAGAAAGATGCTCAGCCTCCTGCTGAATGGAAGGCAAAATGAGAGAAGCAGGGACAGGTGTCCCTGTCACATCCCCAGTGTCTCTCTAAGGAGATCCCATCTCTAAAGTTTCCAGAACTTCTCAGTCAACTGCAAGTAGCTGTAGATTCACGTGTGGGGCAGAAGATCACCCTAGAGCCACAATAGCCCGCTCCTAGCGATGACACATCTGGATCCAGAGGGTCCATTAATGAGTTCTTAAAAGTGCACACTTTCTAGTTAAGGCCCAAAGTCTCCTTTCTGACCCCTGGTTCAAAAGAGTGATGTTTAGCAAGGACACTCCTGCCTGGAAGATGCAGAGAGAAGCTGCCTGCTCTGTGCTCATTTAGCACTGTGGGCCTTCTAGGCTTTAAGTAATAACTCTCTCTCTCTCTCTCTCTCTCTCTCTCTCTCTCTCTCCTCTGTGTGTGTGTTTATGTATATATGTGTGTGCACGCGCTCTGTGTGTGTGCGCGCACACACACATGTGGTTATAAAAATTAAATATAGGAACCATATTTTGTGAGTACATTTTTTTAATAAAAAAAAAGAGGGAGTTGCACAGCTTGGAATAAATACTGGAGGAAGGGAAGGGCTCTGCGCAAATCAATCTGCTGCTTTTATACACTCCCAAATTATACTCATAAAGAAGGAGCCTGCAGCGGCTCTGTCAGTCATGATAAGGCGATCAGTCTGAGATTTATTATGAGGCTCCTTTCATGTACTCAGTGGAAAGCATCCCACAGGTGTGTTTATATTACCGGAGATAGATGGAGATTAATTGTGTGCCCAGGCGCTGAAACACATTGACATCTTTTCTGAGATTTAAGTTGTGTTGGGTCTAATGATTTTTTTTTAAGGACTGTCCAGAATACACACAAGGAGAAGGGATACAGGATCCTCAGGGCCTGAAAGAAAAGGGCAAGCACACTGTCCTTTACCCTTGAGAAACAGAAGTCACTTTTCTGCCTCCTGCTCCCCAGGAGGGCAGAACACAGGTCCTAGAGGGGGAGAGAGTGTCCCGAGACCTCTTTGTGTTCCTCTTCCCAATCCTATGTAACATACCTGCGTCTAAGCTGTATTTCAGGAAAAGCCTACATCGTTAATGTTGAACAGCAACTTCAAGAAAGTTGGGCAAGAATGCTTTCATCTTTACTCCTGCTGCAGCAGGACCTGTAGCCAGAGGAAGAGGCTCTGCTTTCATATGTGTTCCTGCATGATGTCTTTAAACATGACAGACACAGGCAACAGGGTTAGTTTACAGCCTACAGGACTTTGGTTTTGTTGTTGTTTTTATTGTTGTTTTGTTTTTTTGTTGTTGTTGGTTTTTGCTTTTGTTTTTGTTTTTGTCAGGGAGAGGCTTTGTGATTTCGGAGAATTTAGGCTACACTATTAGCAATACAGAGCTTGCTTTTCTCTTCTCTGTACCTAAAACCTCTACTAAGAAGCAGCGACTAAAAGGGAAAGCTGGTTTTGGCTCAGTCTGAGGGTAATGTCCATCGCTGTTTGGAAAGCAAGTCAGCAGAGGGGACTGCTCTCCTGTGGGAAGGCGAGGAACATGCTTAGCTGCCTTGCTCTCTTTTCTTTATATTTGGTCCATCGCCCGAGTCTGTTCGGATGATGGTGCCAATATTCAAGGTGTTTCTTCCTTCATCAGCTAAACTTCTCGAAATGTTCTCACAAGCACTAACGAGTATGTCTCCTAGGGACTGGATCTAGCCAAGTTGGTGATACAATGAACCCCGCCTCTCCCACCACAGCCCTAGCAAGGAGGCCCACGGGAAAGTTGTGTGATGGGGGAGGAGTTTTACTGACCTCCAGTTTCAGTGGTCAGATGCAGAAAGTCTCTTCTCAGGGGCCAGGTATTAAGTCCTCAGAGAGCAGTGTGTATCTCCTTCAAGAGAGCAGAGACGTGGGGAGCCTTGCAGTCCTCGGTGCGCACATCATGGTTCCTGTTCTTTCATCGGGTGGCCCTGTGCCTCGTGGGGCACATAGCAACCCATGTGCTTTGCAGGCTCCTATGGCCTCGCAGCCCTGCAAAGACAATGCACACAACAGGACCCCTAACAGTTGGTGTCCACCCCTCACAAAGCACACCGAAGGCTGTACAAACAGAAAGGGGCCATGGAGGTCACGAGCTGTCCTCCTACTTCGAATAGTGAACTCAGCCATTCAAATGGGAAAGATGAACACCAAATCTAAGACACCAAATCCCTATCTGTTCATGATGCCCACCTGAGTTAGGAGGAAGACCAGAAGGACAGCAGTCATTTGGTACCAGGAGGTGTCCACATAGAAGGAAACACAGTTATGCTAAACATGGCTAACAAGATACCATCCCTTCCTTCGAGGCTGCACTCTGATACAGCTTGCCCAATACCTTCATATGTAGGCCACCGTGAGGGACTTTTGTCCTCTCCAGCAGATTCTTGCTCACTGATACAGTTTTACTCACAAACGGAAAGCACTGCTTATTTAAAATAACACATGTCCTTGTCGCTTCAAAAAAAGTAACTTTTGGTTTAAAAGTAGATAAGTAATTTCTCCCCTAAAAGGTTGCATTGTAACTCAGAGCTGGATACTTTGAAAATGAGAAGCAGGGGCTAATGGATGGCTCTGTGGGTAAGACTGCTTACTGTTCAAGCCTGAGAACCTCCTACAAAACTGGGGTGGCTGCACATGCCTGCAGGGGGCCAGGGGGTGCCTGAGGGACAGATGCAGAGATTCACCAGGGCTAGCTGGCCCAGACAACTTAGTCAAAACGTGATGGATTCCAGGTTCAGTGTGAGAGTCTTGCGGTAACAGGAATGACAGAGGAGGACACTGAACACGCTCTCCTGTGGTCCCACACATACCAACCACACACACCAATCAGAAGCAGCATTCTCTAAGCTGCATGCAGCCTCAACCCCAGCAGATGAATGTGATTGTTTGAAGGCCCCACCTTCTCTTGTTGATAGACAGAAGGAAGGTGGAAGGATTATAGCCCAGCTCCACAAAGTCATTTTTTAAGAGTTAGAACCGCGACCGAAAGAGTTAAAACACTGTCAGCTATCTGCATGTGGGATATGATGCGTGCCTGCGTCTCTCCCCTTTAGAAACGATTTGTTTATGCGTACATAGTGTTTGCTTCTTCACTTTATGACAGATATTGACTCTAATAGGCAGAGTAGTACCCTGAACTTACAGGGACACAAACCAGCCAATCACACACCCCAAATTTTCAAAAAGAATCAAACACGGGTCTCACTACATTTTATTGCTAGTGATAATGTCAGTCTGTCAGCATGCATGTAAGCATGACACTCTGCTGTCTTATCTCACATTTTAAGATTTCTTTTTTTTTTGTAACTGTTTTAAGATAGCACATAACTTATTGCTAGCTTTTACATCAAGCAGACACTCTAAATGTTATCTGGGAGGAGGAGCCCTCATTGCACATTTTGGAATTTCTGTGGCTTGCTTATTATCGAAATGCATGACCCATGTTATTTAATTGGTCCTCGTGTCCCTGCACGCACCTGCCTTTCCCAGCAGAAGTTGAAACCCAGGGAAATTCTTACCCCAGTTTGTCACCCTGACATGATCGTTCCCTAATAATCTTCATTAATTTCCTTATTTTTCTTAATCAAACCTGTTTTAAAACTATTTGACATCTTTTTCAAGTGAGAAACAAAGTTGAAACTGTAGCAAGTAGTGACTAATTGGTTAATATCTGTATCATCACTCTACTGTTTCTATGACATCACACTAATGGGAACCAAATCCCAAGACCTCACTTTAGATACGGAATAGAAAGGTCCCATTGATCCTTCTCCTCCTCTTCCTCCCAAAGAGGTGTGATCTCCCTCAAGGGTTGTACAGAGAAGCAGATACTTCCAAGTCAAGCCAGGTTCTGAGATTTGAAACTGCCGTCAGCTGCCCCAAGCCACAAGATTTGTGATGGAGTACGAATTCCAGGAATGCCCTCGGGCTGAGTGGAACGCCCTGTGCCTCCTAGGTACATATCCAGATCTTCTTTCTCAGTTATCCTGGGGCCTCAGGTATATTTATTTAGGAGGGATGGAGAAATAAGAAAACCCTTTGGGCTTGATGGGGATTCTGATGCAGACCACACAAAGACAGGAGGACCTCCAGCCCAGAGCCAGTGGATAGAGAGTGGTTGCCAGGGCCAACCCTGGTGCTCTGTAATAGACAGTGGGAAGGTGCCCAAGCTTTCTCAGGGCCCACTGGTCTCTAGAGTAATCTCTGTGGAGGCATCTCCAGGTGCTGATCCAGACGCTGCCGTCCACTCAAGCAGCCTCAGAACACGCTTGCTTCTCTTACTACTGCAGGGGGATGGGTTGTAAGAGGTTTTAATCTTTAAGTATTCCCTTAGCATTCAAACTCAGCATCTACCATTTTAGGGACAAGATAGAAACTTTAGGAACACATTTATCCTTTCTCGCTTATTTCTTCCACGGGAAATAGTTACATCCCAATTGACAGTGGTAGAGAGGATAACTTAGCAAACCATGAGTCAGTCAGGCCAGCACAGATGTGCTTGCACCTTCCTGTCAGCCAAATTCCCATGCGTAAAGCAGGATCTAGTCTATAGTGTTATGGGCGTCTCTCAGTTCTGGTCTCCTTGAAAAGTAGAATTCAGGCATGTAACACAGACACTACAAGCAGTTAATATACCAGAGCAACACATTCCAATGAGAGGTTGGAATGGTTTGTCCTCAAGAGGCCATCACCCAGTGGGTTCTGCCTTGTGGAGTCACATGCCTTATGAATATTTATGAAGTGGGTGGTATATTCATGGAGCAAAATTTCTCTCTCCCAAAATATGGTGGACCAGATCTCCCTTTAGGGCATTTCTTCCCACAATCCTCTAGAAAAGCTGATAAAGGCAGGGGACGAAACCACAATGCAAATGTCCTGAAGATACACTTCCTTCACCAACTGTCGTGTGGGCGTGTGTTCCTAGGCTTCTGATACGAGGGAAACAACCAAACTACAGTTAACCACAGGGTCGTTCTGACCCTCAGGAGATAGCTTTCCTCAAGGTTTCCTCACATGTGGTCCCTTCTTGAGTCTGCTCAAGTCCCCTTGCTTGCCACCACAACTATTTCAGTTAATACACGTTATTATTGTTTAACTGGGAGTTTACATTGAAGGCTGGGGCTAGACTCCATCATCATGATGCCTGGGCAAGTCTGTGGAGGGGAGGGAATAGGAGGAGAAGCGTCTCACGGGCCTCTCCTCTCCTCACCTCTGCTCCTGTCTGTCTTCTCCATAACGGTAGGCATGAGCTGAAAGATGAACAGCTGAGGGAGTGAGGTCCATTCTTCCAAACTCCACAAGTTCACAGAAGCACTGTCTGCCGAAGGGCGTGGATATGGGTCAGGCTGAAAGGAAAAAGAAAGTGAACTGAGAAATGGTGTCGCTGGCTTTACTGGTGTAAGATAATGAATGCATCAATAAGGAGGGACCCGGTGACCCTGTGAGTCCCGGGAATTGACCTCTAGAACACACACTGCCCTTGTGAAGTCTCCATGCAGCAGGACCCACATTGTGTCAAGGAAGGCACTGGGGCCGGTCGCATAACAAAGAATCACCTCACAGCACTCTGGTGACTGCTGACTGACTGCCACACTTCCTGTCTTCCTAAATGGACTTCTTCATCAAAGCAGGCAATCAGAAAAGGCCTCATAAAAAGACTCGCAGTGCCCTTAGCAAGCCGGCCCCACTTTCAGTCAGCTCAATTATTCAAGAGGGGGTAAGTCGCCTCTTCCTCGAATTGACCTTTCCACCAGGAACCCTGTTTAATTTTTTAATTGTCTTTAAAATGACTGTAATTTTACAAAATGAGCTGTGATTTCCGGATAAAAGCTCTAAGCCAGATCTAAAGCAAAATAACAACTTCAAATATTTACTGTTCTGTCACTGAACGGTTAAAATCTATTTGGATTTGTTTCCTTCCACTGTAACTTAAGCTAAGAGGTGAAGCATCTGGGTTCTCTGGTCTGCAGGTCCAAGCCCAGACTGAGTGTCCCAGCCCACGGGCAGAGCACTTGACCTCTGAGTTTATAGGAAGAAAGGACAGGGATGACCTACCCCATGGCACTGGTGGGAGATTAGATAATCAATAATTGTTGAGCACTTTGAACATGTAAGGTGCCGAAGCCCTGCTGGGGAGTGACTAATGCTTCCCCAGAAATTAGAGCTAGCAAAGATAATCACTTTTGATCTAAGAAGGTGGAGAATAATCTAGAAAGACGCTCTTCTGTTAGATTCATTTAAATCATAAAGGGGAATATGCTTTGATCCTATTGTGGGATCTAACAATAGGAACTTTCCATTTTAGTTCAGCGAAGATGAACTCATAGAAACCCCTAGAAAGAAAGAGACAGAATTATTATTTAAGGATTTTCCCCCCCAAGTCTGAAATGGCCTGGGGAAAACTCCATTCTAAATCACGTGCCTTCTGTTGGGTTGGTCTAACATCACAAATATAAAAAAGTGACATTTCCACAAAAACAATATAAAAATCACTGTTGTTTTCTACCCTTTGAATATTCTGAAGTTGTTTTAGAAATCTTTGCATGAGCAGCTGTACTCCTGTTCTAAATATTTGGCAAGGCATTCCTCCTCATAATATATAAAAAGAACACTCAAATTTGAAAGTGCACAGACATAGGAAAAAGGCAAATCTATCGACAGTGAGACCGGGAGTCTAATTGTAGCCGACGGCACTCAAAGGAACGTTGGTCTAATCAGCTCACAGCCTCCAAAGCACGTTAAGGTTTTCGCTAACCTAATTAAGCATCGTATTCATCTACACCTCTTAGTGATGTGGGTGGGAAAATAAGTTTACATGGCCTTGCCCAAAAATAATGATGCTTGCAAGTTTTGGAATATTCTCTAAGAGAACACACTCGTTGGTCCTTATGCTAAGAACCGTGGAAAAACATCTAACTTCCTTCTCTAATTGGTGTTTTGTAAGATATATAAAACGGTCCTCAAATGGGGATTCACGGCATCATATTCTGAGCACAAAGAGTCCCTGTGTCTGAGTCTCTGCTGACATGGCTAATGTCAAAAAGTGTAACCCTGAGTGACCCTCACTGTGTCGAGCAGCCATGCCAGGGCTTCACAGAGCCGAACACGCATGCTGTGCTTCCGTCCATCAGCTGGGAGTCTTTCACAATTAGAGACGTTAATTCAGGTGTGATATGCTAAAGTGAACTGTGGCTATCACAAGCGTGTAAGAACCTAGTCTCCTAGCCCGCAGCAGCTTCCCACCTCCTCTGGCCAGCCCTGTGAGGTTTAGAAGAAAAGAAACCAATGATTGTAAGTCTCAGCATAGGCCAGGTGCCCAGCAGGAATTGTCTAACTTGATCGTAACCACAGTCGGATGAAGAGACGCGGACCAGGCTTTATGAATGAGAAACTCCAGATGTAGACGGTCCACATGTCCACACGGGCCCCCTTCTCCCCACCACACTTCCTGTTCCTCCCCATGCTGCCTCCTTTGTGGGAGCGACTTTTGGTTTTGTTTTAAATTATATCACAGTCATTAGAGTCCAAGACCCATGCAGCCACCTCCCATTCTCTGCCACTTTATTTACGTGAGATTAACCTCCGTGTCTGAATATGTTAAGTGGGCTATGATAGAAATAAATCATTCATACGTCTAAGTAATTTTATTATAGCATATTCTCACGATGACTCTAGTTTATTGAGTATTGTTAGTATCTTGCTGTATCTGGTTTACGAGTTGAGCTTTGCATCACAGGTATGCATGCATTAGGAAAACACAGTGCGCACACCTCTTGCTTTTTAAGGGGTCCCTGGTGGGGGGGAAAGGGTTTAGAACATGTCCTCTGTGAATACAGAGAACTGCCAGGTTGTCTCCACTTAGTATGGCATCACTCCATAACTTCAGCCTGGCCCAACAAAATGTGTTCTTTCCGTCTAAATTGGCTCCTTGTTGGCCAAATGAGAAAATACCCAGATAGCCAGCTCCAGTTTGAAACGTTGCCTTCACAGACAGGCAGTCTTTGCTTCTAATACATCCATGGCATCAGAAAGCAAAATATGCCTGATTTTGTCCTTTAGATATAAACTAATGACAGACCAATATCGAAAGTAAGCAATTGCCCGAAGTCCATTTCAACTCACAGTACCCAACATTTCTACTATAAAATAATAAAGTGTTCCTAGAAATATTAGAAGAAACAGCGTTATTTAATTACCATAAGGCCTCCCGGGACAGAAATAAAACATGATTTAGGTGAGTGAGCGGTGGGCATGAGGGCGGAGGGGGACGGAAAACAGATTATACAGATGAAACGTGAAATGCTGGTGGGAAAGATGGCAAATTGCAGAGGAGCCGGCATGATGATAGATGAAATGCAAAAAAAGTAAGGAAATTCCTAAAAAGGAGGAAGGAAGTACCACAGTGGTGGCTGATAGTATTGAAGTAGAAACAGTAGCCTAGACACTTCAGAGATACAATAACACTTCCCGCAGCCAACACGGAAAGAAGTCCAGGCTAATTCGTCTCACAGGACGGCACACTTCTCATTTGGATTTGCCCAGCAGCCGGTTTGGTTGTGAAGGGCAGTGTACCTTAGAGTGTGTTTTTGCCTCAGAGGTGCAGCAACATAATGACAGTCAGAAAGTCAAAAAGCTGTGACAGCCCAGGCTATTAGTGATAGCCTGGTTAACAATATCCTAAGACACATGCAAAACCAGCAAGGGAAGCTAGCTTACAAACTTAGTTTTCCCACGGGGATGTGGGATTTACAAATCAGAAAAACAGATTCCTTCAAGTCCATGGCAGAAGTGCATGCCAGAGACAGTGTAGGTCACGGGTCAAGTACGCTGCGGCTTGGCCCTGTCCTTTGGGCATGGCTCTCTGTAAAAGGGAGAGGTAGGTTTCTCCAGCTCACCATGCCCCAATCATAACTTTCTGGTATAACTGGGAAAGGGGCTCAAATTCACCACAGAAAGACTTCAATCAAGCTAGTACTTCAGCCATAACCCATTTTCTGATTAAAAATAAACTAGATATGTTTAACTTGAAATAATGTAAACACCTTTAATGAGCTAAAAATTTACAAAGGCTAAGTCTTGGATAATAATTTTAAGCGTTGAAAACAAAAGCCAATCAACCCATCCACCAGAGTGTGCTGCTAAGATCTCCTCAGAGTGGCTGAGGATGGTTAATTGTCCCCAAAGTTCTCCCCTGGGGGTTAGCTGTGCGGAAACCCACTGTCCAGTGCAGTTGTGATCCAGTGGTAGGGCAAAATGCTTAGCACAGGAACAGGGCAAAAGAAACCCTGCCTGGGAAAGGATTTCCCTGCCGGTAAGGCCAATCGCGGGGACCTGTCTCCCGCCTGCTGAACACCAGAGGTTTCCTGGGACTGCCCCAAATCGTTAGTGGCACAGACACTAGTGAACAGCACTACAGGATCCGCTTAGCTTAGTGAGGCTTCTGGAGCCTAGCAGGTACTCACTTTGGAAGACGGAGCTTATTTCAAGGGACAAAGATGGGCATCAACGTGGCAGCTAGGGAGGTACCACTGTTTAGACTCTGAACAGGGCAACCTGCACCCAGAATCTTTTCAGTGGGCAGAAGCACTGCTGAGAAGCAGGACTGGTAGTGCAGAGTACGCTGGACAGAGAGCATGCCAACTCCCACTCGGCTGGGCATCAATGCAACAGAAATACCAGCATCCAGGGAGTAAGACAGAGACGCCCAGGGATGGAAAGAGCAGGATTTGCAAGAAGAGGCATTACCTCTTAGATGTCAATTTTGTGAATTCCTGAATGCTCTGTATTGGCCTTGTCTGCCTTGGAAACCCGGGCCATTTTCTGCAGAGGGATTGAACATGCGCTGCCTGCTGCACAGGGATTGAGCATGCGCTGCCTGCTGTACAGGGATTGAGCATGCGCTGCCTGTTGTACAGGGATTGAGCATGCGCTGCCTGCTGCACAGGGATTGAGCATGCGCTGCCTGCTGCACAGGGATTGAGCATGCGCTGCCTGCTGCACAGGGATTGAGCATGCGCTGCCTGCTGCACAGGGATTGAGCATGCGCTGCCTGCTGCACAGGGATTGAGCATGCGCTGCCTGCTGCACAGGGATTGAGCATGCGCTGCCTGCTGCACAGGGATTGAGCATGCGCTGCCTGCTGCACAAGGGTTGAGCATGGGGTGCCTTCAGGGCGAGGAGGCAGGCAGTGGCCAACCCACCTCCTTTCTCTAACCTGGAACTGGGAACCCTGGCCTTCCCACCATCTGTCAATCCGGAATTGAGAACATCAGAGCACTTTCCTCTTCCTGCTGAGTCACCCCTGCTCACTCCTGAGCTTGCTTCAGGACTCCGCTCCTTGTCCACCTGAGTAGGGACAGTCCCATGGCTGCTCACAGGCAGCTGTGGTCACAGGGGCTGCTGCTCTTCTTTTTTGGTTAAGCTGAACACATTACTTTGATGCCTTAAGTTGTAGCAAAATGTTTTATCTTTTTGTATCAAGGCCAATAAAACTGAAAAAAAAGAAAATGAAGTCAGAGTGAAACATGAGCAATGGATCCAAAAGTGATCTCAGAGTTGCTAAGAGACAGCAGGGGAAGGAAGGGAGAGAGGGAGGGAGGGAGGGAGGGAGGGAGGGAGGAGAGAAGAGAAAGGAAGGAAGGAAGGAAGGAAGAAAGAAAGAAAGAAAGAAAGAAAGAAAGAAAGAAGGAAGAAATACAACAGAGAGGGACAATGTCTATACAGTCTCTGATTCAAAAAAAAAAAAAAATACCATACATAAAATTAACGAGTACACAACTCAATACTCACAAGTTCATGAACAAAATTTTAACTACCTGTTCAGCAAAATGACGATGGGAAAAAGATCATTTTCTTTTCCATCATATTTTTTTCAGATTATAATTTAATTACAACATTTCTCCCTTCTCCCAGGAACAAGATCTTTTACCAACTGATGAACAGTAACATATAACGACTTCATAGAACAAATACTTTAACCAAAATATTATCACAGGAAAGGTAACACACACCTTTTAATGATACAACCACGTTTAGTCAAACTAAAATCGAAAAGCTGAACATTGAAAAGCAAATGAAGAAGGGAGGAATGTGGGGGGGGTGCATGCCATTAACCCCCACCCTCCTGCACCCCTGTGGCAGAGGGAGGGTGTTGTCTCTGTGCTAGGCCAGCCTGGTTTAACAGAGGCAGTTCTGGGACAGCCAAGACAACACAGACTCTGTCTCAGTGGCAAAGAAACCCTGGCCATTAGTAAACTGAAAATGGGAGTAAACTTACAAGAGTCATAGCCTTTGGTCTCACCTTTCTGAATTAGAAGTATTTCTCAAAAATAGAGGCAGGCTTTTAAACATGCATTTTCAAGGACATTCGTTACACTGTGTTTATAACTGAGATGCTGGAGGTACCCTCCTCAGCCCCGAGATAAGAACAGCCAGCTGCATTGGTGATGATCTACCTCGGCTCTCGGGACTGATGAGCTCAGCATGGTGCAGGAAAATGCTCCTCTGGGGATACTAAGTGGATGGGACACAGCAGAGGAAAATGTCTTCTGTGAGGCAAAGTCCAGAGCCTTCCACAGGAAGGCCAGACAGCCACGTGTGACCACAGTCCCTCAGAGATAGGGACAGCCTTTATTCTGTCTCTTCTGTGGTCACAGTATTTCCCAAGCTTTCTGTGATGGAGCTGTGATGATTTTTAAGACCATAAGAGAAAATAAGAATTTAAAATCTTCACACTCAATATCAGCATGGGTGCAACAGATTTGAATGCTCAAACACGGTGAGAAGAACAAATTGTTGAAATGGTTCAAGGTAGGGGTTTATTCCCCTCAAGACACATGGCCCTGCCCCTGGAAACAATAATGTCATTAAAATTACTATGCGTTCAAAAATAAGTTCCGTAGCTGAAAGTACAGATAAAACTGGGAAGAAAAACCAGTGCTAGATTTGATTGTGCAAAAAGCCATTTTTTTTTTTTTTTTAGTTACATAGATGTTATTGAAAGCTAGAGGATTACCCAGACAGATAGTGTGTAGGAAAAGAGTTTTAGTAATAGATGTGATGTTCTATAATCATAAGGAGACAATGTATTAACAAATATTTCTGTTCTACAAGGATATGTCTATGAACTATATTAGAATATATTAATATATTAACATGAATGAATGTAATACATTTTTGGCATGCATTTATGGGCACATTCATCAGAAAGGAATCTTAAAAACACCTAAGTGCATGTCACTGACCCAGCTATGACCGCTGACCTCCCGCGATACAAGATAGTATGGACACGAAGTATCTTAGAGAAGAAAGTCTTCAGCTAGAAAGTACAATGGAGAAACAATTCAAAGGAACCTGGCCGTCTCTGAGAGGTCTCATATTATAGAAGCTTTTTACTCATATCTTCATTCCCTGCATTCCCACTGTTTATTGAAATATACTTTCATAAGTAAAAATGTGCTCATTTTAATCAATCTGCTTGTATTACAGAAGTATGACATTGAACCCTGTTATTGTGCGTAAGTAACACAAAATAACAAATGTTTGATCTAAATCACTTTTAAGTTAGAGAGAATCAGTATTCTGGTTGGTACAAAATACTTAGCAATTCTAATATAAGTTTAAAATTCTAATATAGCTAGAGATTCCAAATGCCAGTGGTCTTTTGGACCACTTTGTTTCCTGCATGAAGAATTTTTTAAATGAATATATTAATCTCATTATTAATTAATGGGCACAATACCCATGTAGCAATTACTAGATATATAGTTTTAACAGTAATACACAAGGGATAGAGAAATGGTTCAGCCGTTAACTGCGTTTGCTGCTCTTTCAGAGGCTGCAAATGTGTTTCGCCACACCCATGCTGGACCCAACCACATGTATCTTTAGGCCAATGAGGACCCCATGGGGACCCCATGAGGACCCCATGCCTCTGGCTCCATGGGCACCTCCACCTGAGTACACATACCCAGACAAACACACACACACACACACACACACACACACACACACACACACACACCACACTTTAACAAAACAGCAGCACACACTTGTCTCTTACACTAGCTACGATTGAGGGGGAGGGGAAACACATCTTAATGAGCTTGCAAAGTTCCCTGAACAGGAAGGAGTTTGAGTTGCCCATCTATGCAGAAAAATTAGTTTTTTAGGGGAATTCCTCTGAAAGAGGGTATTCATATGAAAGAACTGCCCATGACTTCAACTCACCAAGGAACACTGCTGAATGTCAGCCCTTGATAAGGAAGCTAAAGTGGTGCCTTTCAGCCCCAGCAGGGGGCAGTGTAGAGAAGAGTGATGGAGGCCAACCACACCCTTACAAGGAGATGGATTGTGACAGAAGGGACTGACAGACAGTTGGTACCCACAAGCTCACACCATCTTCCCACCACTGAGCCATCTGCGTTCTTGAAAATATTGGCAAGATGAGTAAGACACTACAGCCCACCTGTTGTCTGTAACCATTAGAGGCCTGTATGTGACAGTGAAAGGCACCATCTACTCTTTCCCAGGCAAGCGAGATACCACAATCAAGAAGATGGCTGTACCAGGGTGAACCTTATCAGATGCAGCCCAGGTATGCCGAGCCCTGCCACTTCCCCAAACACAAAACAACCGACTGCATCGTTTGTGGCACTGGGGACCTATGTTCCTGCTTTCCTCTCTTACAAATATTTTCAAAAGAAAGAAAATGCAACATCTACATCTTCCAAGATGGACCACGCCCTTTGCACCAAGAGTTCATGGGTGCCGAAAGCAGCTGCGGGGTGTGACGGTCTGATTTGGTGATCCCTCCGTCTCTGGATAAAGAATCCTGCTCTTCTCCTGTCTCATCTGTACAATGGGTAAAACCCAGCAAAGATTTTAAAATGTGCAGTTTGAAGCTTAAACATAGTAGCCCAGGATGACAGTCTTTGTGAGCCATGTAGTGTGGTGTTTTATTAAAAGGGAGGGCGGGGCATCACACCAGTATCACGATGTTCCCTGCCTGGGACTGAGCATAGCAGAACTCCACTGCTCCAGCCACCCTGATCGATTTCAAAGGAGAGAAGGACTGTGCACGCCTCTTCCAGAGCTGCCTGGTGTAAGTGAGATTTACCTTCATGATCTTGCCACCCTTAGAGGTGACAGCCCTGAGAGATCAGCCTTAACCTTCAACTCTGTAAAGGGCCAGATGCTGCAGATGGAAGGAGCTCTGTAATGTACACCTCCGTACCATTCCGCTGCCACCTCTGTCCTGACCCAGAGAAGCTCACCTGGATCTGGAAGGAAGCTAACTGCATTTTTTATTTAGAACAGTCCGAGAGAGAAGGGTACCCCCCCCAACACCACTGCTGAGAGAAGTACCTGGGAGAAGGGCTCAAGAAGAATAGGTTGGGCATCGGTGAATTGCAAATGAACTTGTGCATAACTCACACTAAACTACCTGGGAGTTCGTGACAAGAAGTGGGAAGTCATTCCGTCTGCTGACAGTAGTGTGCAGTCATCATTACAGCTGCCTCCTGCCTCATCTTAAAATATGAAACCTTGGAGTTTTCTTTCCAGAGGCTCAACCCGTGGCTTCTTCATAACCTACACTGAAAGTTACAACACAAAGCCCCCATTGGGTCTTGAGACCGGGGTGGGGGTGGGGGTGGGGGGTATGCTGTGGATCTGATTAGCAATTAAAATAAAATGAGGAATGATGTACCGTTCCTTCCCTCGCCCCTCCCTCATTTCCCTTTCTCCCTTCCTTGTGTTCTTCATCTTGAATTCAATAAATATTTACTCACTATTTACATGCTATGCTTACGGGAATACAAATATGAAACAGAACTATCGTATTTCTGAATATAACACAAAACCGTAAGAAAGGAGACGCACTGGATTTATTATCTGTCTTTCAGGAGCTTTCAGAAATCCTTTCTGTGGTGTATATCAGGGAAAATATATAAGAGGACAGGGAATAGTGGAATCTGATTCTCTCCCTAAACTGGCAAGAAAAGCAACTGAATTCAGGGCTAGTGTATATTTAAATCCATCAATTCGAAAAACATGTGTTCCCTGGGTAATAGGAAATAAAATTAAGGAAGGGGTTCAGGGGTTGGTGTACAGTCTGCGGGAGTTTAAAAGAACATATCGCATCCTGTAAAGGCTGCTGAGCTCAAGGTTCTGAGGAAGCATGGAGGGCTTGGAGGACTGCGGTTAGGACAGGAGCCTTTTTCCTGCTAAACTGGAAAGTGACATAGAAGTAGAGCCGGGGTACTGGGGACCTGGTTCTCGCCTTCAAGAGGCAATGTAGTCAGCAGCTAGAGAGGAAGAAGGGAGAAGGATTCTTCTCCTACACAAAGAAGGTAGACCAATGAGAAAAGTCAAGCTCCCCAGGCAAAGATGCACAGACCGGAATGTCCTTCCTGCCGTAGCATTAAGGTTGCCATAGTGGTAAGGAGAGCGCTCAAGGGGATACGAGGGGTAAGTTAGGATTGGAAAGGGTGCATAAGAGAACCTGTGTAGGCTGCAGAACCTGCGTTCAGCATACATATTGTGCGCTCTGCTTGCAGACCCAGTGCTGGGGAGGTTGAGACTGAAGGGTCTTTGAAGTTTGATGGCCAGCCAGCTTAATGACATGAAAGTTTGAGGTTGGAGTTAGAAACTCTGTTTAAAAAATAATAATATTAAGGTGGGTTGTTCCTGAGGAACAACACCAGAAGTTGACACCCTTGGGTCTCTGTGACTCCTGTGCTCGTTAGCATCCATATGCAGGCATGTGCACGTGGGCACACACTGTACACAAACACAAGCACAGGCCACACGTGTACACACACACACACACCGCAAATAAGGTTTGGTTTTCTTGTATTTTTGTATTTTTGGTTTTTTGTAAGGAGAAATAAAGGTAGAGCAAAGCAAGGCATAGCGAGCACCACAATGTAAGTTGAAGCAGGTGGTGTTACAATAAGAAAACGTCTGCATGTGCCTGTTGCCCCCAGGTGATAGAGAGATGGGACCTGTGCATGGGAGAAGGTTCCTGAGGCTTAGGGTGGCCACTCCTGACCCTCTCTGCCTGCTCCTGGTCACAAAGATTGTCCTTGGGTCTGGAAGCTGAAAAGGCCATGCTCTGAGAGCACATAGGCTTGAGGGACAGGCTACCTCACCTGTGTTCCACCAGTCAGATTGCTCCCGAAAGGTATGTCTTGTCAAAGTCACAGCAGGAAGTATATTCCTGTGCCCTGTACCCATTCTGTCACCCAGGAAAAGGAAGGCCAGTTCTGATCAAAAGCTGTCAGGACCCTAATCTCGAACGCTGGTCTTTAACACTGCCTCATTCACGGTGTCACTTCATGGAACTCTAGAACCACAGCTGGTTTCGGCCATTCCTTAAGAATGGGGCCATGGGGCTGGAAATGTAGCTCAAACTGTTAGGATGGTTTCCTGGTATGCGCAAAGCCTTGGGCTCCATTCACTGGGTGTGACGGCACATGGCTATAACCCTAGCCCTCAAGAGGCAGAGGCAGGAGGATCAGAAGTTCAGGGCAAGAGTTCAAAACCAGCCTAGAGTAGCTGAAACCTTGCCTCAAAAGTAAAAGGCAAAACAGAAGAAAATGAGATGCTACCAGGGACATTTCCATAGCACAGCAGAATAGCTCCTGGCCAGCCCCTGCCTCTTTCCCTGTCGTCATGTCTCTGTGCCTAGGTCACAGCCCTGTTTGCTATTTCTTTTGGGAACGCACATCTCAAATGTTTGTTTATTGATAGGGATTTAAAAAGTTAGCACCGTGTCCTCTCACCGGAAGTGTAACAAGGATCACATGAGAACGGAAGCAGCCAAAGAAATCCCAAGACTCCAGCCCCGACCACATCTGGGTGTTCCTGTCTGAACACCGGGGCTTGCCAGAGAAAGAACAAAAGGACACCCACCATTTTATTTGGTTTTGCAGCCCTGCACACCTTGATCATTCAGGACCATAGGAGAAAGGGGGAAAGAAGTATGCCCCTTAGGTATAAAAAGTCACAGGCTGAAAGGGAATAAAGCATTGAACCATACATTTCTATAGCAGCCAAAAGTGTAACATAACAATTACGTTCGCAGAAGTTATTTGAAGGAGCTTTCTTGATAGCAGATATACAAGCCGGGCTAGAGGATGAGACAGATAAATAGAAACATTTGTTCTTTCAGTTCAGGTTTGATTCACTGTTTGTTTCAGCTCTGCGCTCCCCCAGTTATACTCCAAAGTCCTTTAGAGAGAACGGATCTCCCTTTGTCTCTTTAATGGGAAAAAAGTGGGGGGAGCAATGCTTCAACCTTTTCTCCACGCTTTTCTGTCTGGACATCACTAGGAAAAGGCAGAGTGCTGTCCACCAGGCACAACGTAGGCAGCACAGGATCAACACCATTTTCCCAGAATGAAAAATAAAATCAGAATAGTCAAGGAGGCCGGCGACAGAGCCACTGTGGCTTTGATCTTTACTTTTGTTTAAAAGCCTCGCATTTCGAAAGAAATGCAATGGACGACGTTTATCTCTGCAAATAGGAATGCTTTTTACTCAGACTGGGTTTACAAATATTTTTTTAACTTTTTAAAAGGTATTTTGGTTTGTATATCTAAAATACTCCTAAAATTTAGTGACTCAAGAAACTCGCTTCACAGTTTCTTTCTTTCTTTCTTTCTTTCTTTCTTTCTTTCTTTCTTTCTTTCTTTCTTTCTTTCTCTCCTTCTTTCTTCTCTCTCTCATTTCAAGAAATGTGGAAAACATTAGCGAAAATTGTGTTGGTCTGTACAATTTTATTCTGTTAAAGACAGGTTTTATGATACATTTAGCCTTTTAAATGGCACTAATAGTCTCAGGGGACACATGGTTTTTCCTCTAGCGCAACAATTAAGTCCATTTCAATGCTATTTGGATACGTTGAAACAATTCAGTCACTGTGTGCCTGTTCCCAGGTACCCGCAGCAAACCCGGAGGGGACACCCAGCCTCACCTGAATAATAAAGTTTTAGCCAACTTCAGACATGTACCAAAGGACTTGCCTTTTCCGCATTCCACTCACTTATTTTCCTCTCATTTCTTACAGAAGGGGTAATGAGACCTTGCACACGGCGTGCTGGTCAGAAGAGTGACTTGGTAATGAACGTGATTAATCACAATCGCTCTTTTTCCTCCCCGTCTGGAGTTTGAAATGTGTTTCCCCCTAGAACCCAGCACGGCTTCTTCACTTTATTTATTTTATTTTTTTTCCACAATCAAGCTAGAATAAAGATGGGGGTGGGTGCTATCCGTGTGCATTCTGATTTGGGGGTTAAAGCATATTTTGGTAGTTGGGAATCCTTTCACAGCACATATTTGCATGTTGTTCAATTATGAAGCTCAATTATCATCAAATTATCTCCGACTGAGGACTGGGATGTTCGAGGAAGTAATTTAGTGGATTCCAGATCCGTATATTTAGCTTGTACTTTTATCTTAAAGTTTAGTCGCTTAGGGGAAAGCAGCAGCCCAGGAATGTGGCTGTTTCTGCAGCAAATACCCGAGAAGCAGTGTTTGCTTCCCTGGGACCTGGAGCTGCTCCACTGGCCCTGTAGAAAAACTGCTGGCAAAAAGTCCTCTTAGTTTTTTAATGCAGACACGTGTTCTTTTGTCGTTCTATACGCTATACAAGAGATAGAGATTCTTAACCAAGATGGAGGAAAAGAATGATGCCAAGGTTTGGAATTCACGGAGGCGCTGGGCCTTCCTGGTTTCTTTCGAGCCTCCTCCTCCTCCGATCTAGGCATCAGATGAGACTCCAAAAGATATCAAAAGAAATGAGTCGTCAGAACAAGCTAGTTGACCACACAGGGTACCAGCCGGAAAACCTGGTTTTAATTGCTAATCAGGTTGTGATCTGGTATTTTCTCAGGTACAACTTACCCTCTTGACTTCATTTCTCTGATAGCACTTAGCAGTGGCAAATCCTCTTGTCATTGGTCCAGGATGAATAAGGAGCACAACTCACCTTCAGAGTTCAGCCAGGGTCCCACATCATGTATGTAAGCATAGTAGCATGACCATGGCTCAGACCATCCTTCAAGTGGTTAAACAGAGCCACGGTGGCATTTATAACCTTCCTTCATAGGTGTGGGGGTTACAGCACCCCTCAACGATGAAACCAAGAGCTGCCCACCCTTCCGTGATGCGCGATTGATTGCCACATTAAAGTTTGGGTGCCTTGCAAATGTGACGTAAAGAACTAAAGACTCCAGAGTTGCATATACTTCACATGGCAGCATGGGGGAGGGGTGGGGGTCGAGGAGAGGTGCAGAATGGCGCAAATCCAAAGGGCAAATCAGGTAAACACGGGTCTATTCCCTTTTTGTGGTTTTTATCAGAGAGAATGAGGTTTGCTGTTAAAAATCTGAGGCTAGACAGGAGAGGCAGGAGTGGGTGGGTGGGTGGGTGGAGGAGCTCCCTCTTAGAGGCAAAAGGGGAGGGGAGGGAGTTTTCAGAGGAGAGACCGGAAAGGGGGACAACATTTGAAATGTAAATAAATAAAATAATAATTAATAATAATTAAAAACTAAATCTTAAAATTAAAAAAACCCTGAGACTACTTTATTTTGTGCTAGGAATGAAGACGTGGATGCGTAGCTAGTTTTTAAAAAAGACAAAAAACAAAAAACAACGGTATTTTCTTCAACAAGTTTCCAAGTTCAAAACTTTGGTGGAGGATTCTACTGTTTCACAGGGAGAAGCTATAAAGACGGATGAAAAGCGTGGAAGATTTCTACAGTAGTTGTAAAAAAAAAAGTTTCCAGTTGCAATACATTTGGAACTGATTAATTTTTTTGTGAGTTAAATTTTGTGAATGCTTTCAAATTGTGCATTTTTCTGGTAAACATAAAGCTGAGAGTTGTCCCAGAGTTTTGATACAGGGAGGCTAACAAACATTTTCTCTTTCTTTCTCTGTGTAATTGGATAAGGAGAAAGTTAGTTCAGGTCCCAGACTAATACATTATCAGAGAAGGTGGAGATCAATACAATTTTCAAACTAAATATACCCTTGCCCCTGGTTTTATTTCTCTTGCCATTTACAAAACAAAGTGACTCCAGTGGTTTTATTCACCTCTGTAACACACAGAGCCAAACAGGGTTGCTACGAGGAGGGCAGTGGCTGCTTATGTCTCTCCCGGTGTTAGGATACAAAAGCAGCATTTCGCATTTATGAACTTAGCATATTGCCCCAGACAATTCAGAATTACTAGCATTATCAAAATTTACCACATATCTGAATATATGTGATAGGCTAGAAACCATGTAAAATGGAAATTAAAACGAAATAAAACATAGTTTTTTGCAATGGGGGAAGCCACAGGGTTTGGCTAAGGCTGAATTCAATTTATCTATGATTTCTGACAGAAGGAAACATTGGCCGGACTTCAAAACCTTTGTAATCCCGGGCTAGGGAAGACAAGGTTTTACTATTCCTAATTTTATTTTATTGTTTAATAGAATTCAGATTCCAAGTTTAACCTTGAATCGGAGTTAAAACACATTCGAATTTCAGAAGAACATTGTTAGGCAAAAAGCCCTTCCCACAGCAGAAATGGTTGCACAGCATCGAGAATAATCTTGCTTGTTGGGTTTTTTTTTTTCTCCCTTACAAATTCTCCTCACAACTTGAAGATTGTATTTTCTCATCCTAGTGAGGAGAGCAGGGGGTGAGGAGTTCACCCCTCAGGGCTGTGTCTGAGCCTTCTTCCCATTTGAGTGACAGGAGGGCGATTGCTCCCCTGTGGGAAGAGACATTATTGTGAATGCGGGAGTGTCCTGAGCCGGTTCTCCAATGACCAAAGCATGCAGACCTTGGAAGGTACTTGTTACATTCCAGGCTGTCACTCAGTAGCCCTTGAAGACAGCTGAAATGCTGTCACTCAGCTAGGCTTTCCAGGAACCAGAAGGCAACAGTGCTGAATAAGTTGTAGGAGTCCCCCTTACACACTAGTGGAGGGTTTGTATTGCAAATGGATTGGGTTTGCCCTTAATTTCACACTTCCCAGAGCTCACTGCTTACAGATGAGGTCACCCCTGGGCAACTCATCTCAGATGTAAACAGTTAAGGAGGCTGATGGCTTTCTGGTGGATTCTTTCCAGTAAATGGCAAAAGTTGGCTTTCAAGTTTGCCAGAGAAAGAGCAACACGAATGCCTACCAGGGGGAACTGGGGACTTGGGGATCTAGTCTTCCAGAGTTATTCCTTTGGGTAGGACAATCTCGCTGACACTTAGCATTCTCACTGAATAACCAGTTATCCCTGAGGTCAATCTGATGACTCAGCAAAATCACGAGGAGCTTCAGGGTAGATACATTGTGTAACGCAGGAGTTACAACCTCGCTGCTGTTGTACACCCACAAGGACAGTGAGGAAGGTAGCACAGGGACAAATTAGTTTGTAAACTAGAGAGCATTGCTCTAAAACTCAGATGCATTGATCTGAGGTTGGCTAGCTCTGTCAGCCAGAGAGACGGCTCAGTGGTTAAGAGCACTTGCTCTACAAGCATAAGGGCCTGAGTTGGAGTCCCTAGTACTCAAACAAAAAAAACAGGCATGGCCATGCCTACAGCCCAGTACCTGGGAGTGGAGATTGGCAGATACTAAGAGCTCACTGAATACCCAGCCTAGCCTACACAGTGAGTTCCTAGTTGAAGAGGCAGAGGAAGAAACCCTGATGCCCTGCTCTGGTTTCTGCTTGTGTGCACACTCCCACACACTCACATACATGCACTACACACACACACACACACACACACACACACACACACACACACACACACACACAAGGAGGGAGGGAGAGAGAGAGAGAGAGAGAGAGAGAGAGAACTCAATGTCTGTCAGCTCAGTAAAAGCATAAACCAGATGTAAACACTGAGGAAGTTCAAGGCTGAAAATATGTATTTCAACACCCTTGCATATCCAGTAATTATAACCAGAAAGCTCCATCCAGGCAAGCCTTGGCCTTGTCAGTATCTGAGAGCTGCTATTCTGATACAGGACATAGTCACTAAGAAGCCACACTAAGCATTCAGTTCTTTGTTAGTAAGGAAAACTTGAGCTGCTAAGTATTTTTGCAAAACAAAAATAAATTGAGAAAAGTGAAAAGTGACTTTGAAATTGCCAGTGTGATGCTGTAAACCATGCCCGCACCATCTTTACATTTAAGATCCTGAGAAGAATGCTCTATCAATTAGTGAGGCACCATCCTCGGGTCAGGAACAAGAGGCAGGAAGCCACAGCCAATGCCCTAGTTAGTGGAACTATTTAAAGCATAACTGGTACAGGTACAGTCAACTCTCCCAGGCACATAAACACATAAAATAAAGCCCTGTGTCCATCAGTGCCTTTCTACCATCACAGAAGGCTTCCCTCCACATACCTTTACACTTGAAATCATCTCTAACATCCCTAGCTCTTATAGAGAAGGTGTTTGAAGAACCTGAAGTAGATTGGCTATAAACTGCTTAAGGAGACTGGAAGGTCTGTAAATCCCAAATCTTCTCTTATATTTCTCCTGCTCCGGCGTCACAATACACTGTTTTGTATAGAGTGTTCATCCAGATACATTTGCTGATTAATTATCCAAGAGCTGTTGAAATATTTGAGAATTGTTTAGCTAACCAGTATCTTCAAACACATCTCTGACAGAGTCTTAGACCTATCCACAGTGTGTCCCAACCAACATTCCTGCCTCTAATGGCTTCTGCTCTCTGAACTATTCTAGAGTCCTGTCCGATGGGATTTGCTCCCTATGTTTCTGGTGTACCTGAACCTAGCTCCTAGGGAATTAGACGCTGTCCTGGAGATTTCTGATTGACTGAGACTGACCTCTTGGCCCTTTTGTTCTCCCCAGACTTGATATCTGAGCATCCCCTTCAGTGAGGACAAGTGCCATGCTTTGTCCTCTGGGGCGTCGGGGCGGGGGCAGTTGAGATAGGCATTATTTTTGGACTCTCTGCAAAGACTCCAACCTCCCATCTCTCTCTGTCTCGAAATGCTGTCCACATTGCTGCTGATCTTGATGCCTTGTTTCTTAGCCTTTATTCAGAAACTTGTCCCATTAAACCATGCTTTCCAAATATCTACCCCTCCTTAGTTATTATAAAGCATTTTTGGTAATTCTTACCTTTTTGGTATCTTCTGTGATAAATGTGTGCCTTCCAGAGCATTGTGCTATTAAGTTATGAATGCCTATCAAGAAGAATCAGCCACCCAACTATGGGCCCCTGCAGTTGCCCAGAGTACCAGTAACACAGTAAAATACAACTAAGTATCTGTTGAATGAACTAACTCATTAATATACACGAGGAGGATGTGCTCCTGTGGGTGCATTGTGTTATATACCTTCTTCTGCATAGAACACTTATCTCATGTCTATCTCAAGCCAAGGCTTGGCTTCTGCGTGAATTCTAGTAATATGTTAGTGCTCCTGCAGTCCGCTGATACAGTTTACATTTTCAGTTAAATTGACCACAGTTATAAGCTCTGCCCAAAGAGCACCGTTTTATCTGTAAGCAAAACTAAGGCTGGAGGGGACTGTGTGTTGGTATTGGTGGCCTTAGTGGACCTTGGGAAGAGCAAGTTTAGGACTGAAATGTGACTTCCATCCTATGTCAATTTTCTCTTGGTCATGGACCAAATTCTGAATGCCCACTTTCTCATTTTGACATGTGACCTTCCATGTTAAATTCCCACACCAGAAATTATGCATAAACTGAAGTAAAGAGGATGGCAGAATCCTAAAGTCGAGTGATTGCTATTCTTCAAAGAACAGCAATACAATACGAACATGCTGAATGTCTGGAATACAATCCAGAGAAGTAGCCAGGAGACTGCACTTCCTTTTCGCCCTGACTGGGTCTCTCCCACCACAGTCTCCCCCACTGCTCATCCCTCCCTGCTCATCAGCCTCGTTCTCTTATAACAGACACCCATGGAGAAAGGATTTCAGCGTGGCCTTCAAGCCTGTTTCCAGAAAGGCCACAGCCACATAGGCAGGGATGCCGCACTTCAGGCTTGGAGGCTTCCTCACCCATCACACACTCATTTGTTGTTACTAGTCTCCGCCGCAGATGACACTCGTCTGTCACAGTGTGGATGCAATAATGTGTTGCTTAGTGTCTCCTGCAGAATGAAGCCTCAGAATGACCATACTGGCCATCGCTTTGTATAAAATCCCTGTGCTCATGTGGGACATCATGAATATTTAACTGCAGATATCTGTCTGTGGTGCGTGTCTATGAGCTGGAGTCTGCAAAACCGATGAGGAGGTCTGCAGGGGAAATGACCCCTCACCAAAGCAAGCAAATAAACAACTATGCAAATTCCAGACACTGCAGGGTGTCAGTGGTGGGTGGCATTCTGGGATATGATTAGCTTCACACTTGCAAGACTGACTCTGTGAACCCAGGATCAGCCTTGGTGGAATTGAGCATGCCGTGGGGCAAGAACCGGAAATTGGGTGGGGGGTGGGGCATGTCAAAGAAAAAAATTGGTGAAATTAAATGTGAGCCGGAATTTGCTAGTGTCGGTGACTTCTGACATTTCTCTCAGATGTGATAAAATATAAAAATAAACTTGGGATTGAGTTTCCAAAAGACTCAACAGATAGAATCGGGGTACATCAACACCCTGCCGGAAGGCCCCATTGGGTTATCAGGACACGCTCTTTTATATTTCAGGTTTTCTATCCTTGTGAGCAGCAGATTTGAGTATGAGAGAATGCAGCAGACAGCAAGGCTGTCCCCACATGAGTCCTCTCTAGGCAGAGTGTGAGGAACACAGCTCCTGTAAGGCCTGGAAAGGGTCATGAAAACATTCCTGCAGGAAAAAGAAGAAAACAGCAGAGTCTCAAGGCCACCATTCATGATGTGCACTGCATTTGGCAGCCAAGAAAAGGGATTGAAAAACCAGTGTGGATACCCCAGAAGGCTGCCTTCACCTTCCATGCTGTAGCACCCACAGTGCAAGAGCTCTGGGTCAAACTTCTAACTGTGTGAAGCTGGGCAGGCTGCTCACAGAGCCTCTGGGAGAATGTGAAGAATAAGCAGGCTAGCAAGTGAGTTACTATTCAAACTATTTCTTTTTTAAAGCATGTGTGTGTGTGTGTATGTGTATGAATGTGTGTGTGTATATATGTATGTGCATTTTTTGTATATATGTAGATGAGTGTGTGTCTGTGTGTGTTTGTGTATATGTGTGTATATGTGTGTGTAAATGTGTATGCATATGTGATTTTCGAGAGTTCCTACTAAAAGGCTGATCTGACAACTTCAAAGGAACTTTGTGTGACTGGGAATGGGCCTCCCCTCTTCTTTATAAAGCGTGTTTGCCGACATTAACGTTGAGTCTTGATCAGAATACTGTCTTGATTCCATTTCTATGTGTGTATGTTTGTGTGTATATGTGTATAAGTGTGTGAATGTATATGTAGGTGAGTGTGTGTATTTGTATGTATGTGAGTCTGTGTGTGTGTATGTGTGTATGTGTGTATGTGTGCAGGCACACCCTTCTGCTACCTTGTGGACCAAGGACTTGAACTCAGCACATCAGTTTCAGGGGCAACACCTCTACCTCTTGAGCCATCTCTCCAGCCCTTGTCCTACTTTTCACACTAGCAAAATGATTAGCTTGAAGGCAGTTGCTGCAGTGTTGGTCTCCACAATCTCACCATGGCTGCTGGTTTGGCTTTAGTACCATTTAAACCCACTGACTCTTTCCCTAAAAGTCTTTTCTACCATCTTCTGTCTGCAGCCTTTTCTGAGTGTCCACCCAGGTCCTGTCCCCTTCTCTCTCTAAACTCTCTCCCAGGGCAACCAGTCTAATGGATTATGGGCCTGTCCTGAAAATAGTGTCCTAGGTTTCCTTCTGAAAACAAACAAACAAACCTTTATAATCCCACCTTCTGTTCTTAAGCCCGAATTCATGCAATTAGATTTATGAAGTGGGGTTAAAGGGCTCTCCTCCCTGTTGTTGTGGAAACCAACTGGCCTTCCTTGTGTAGCAGGTCACTCTCCACCCATTGATTCCTTCCCGGGCGGGCGCTTCTCTCCTCCCTCTGCACTCTCTTCACCAGGCAGAGAGCTTTGGAGGCAGGCAGAGAAACTCCTTGCCCTTCATTTTCAGTCTTGCTCTGACTGTCCAAGCTGATGACCGATCCACCCATGTAAACCTCAGGGTAACTATGTCCAAACTCCCGATGGAATTTTGATAGGAATTGAGTTAAATAAGACCATCTGTTTGGGGTGAAGTGATATCTTTTCTACATGGCCTTTTCCAATTCAAGAGAAAACACTCTCTCCATTACCTAAATCTTTTTTTGTTTGTTTGTTTTTTAAATTTTTAATTATTGTAATTTTCAGCAAACATCTTCATGTGAAAACCAAACCCAAAGCCAAAAAACCTTGATGCCCAAGAGTTTAGCTGCTTGGGAGGCATTATCACTGGTAGCGTGACTCATTTGGGTTTCCGTACCTTCTTTCTTGGTCTATGAAACTAGGTAGGAAGTGAAGCTCTCCTTGTCCAGAGTTGGTGCCTGTTGGACTTACTGATGTCTTGGATGCTGCAGACAGCACCAGACTTGCTTCCCATCTGGTCACTGCTGGCTTACTCTTGATCTCTTCTTTCTGTTTGCAATGGCTGCAATCTCCAACACAGAGTCATGCCGTTGTGAAGAGAGGGAGCCCCCTTCTCTCCATTTCCACCGGAAGGGACAGCACCCACTGCCCCTTCACTGAAGGGAAAGCCATTAACAGCACTGTGGTCTGGAGAGATTTTGCCAAGCTGTGAACAGTGACCTCTAGCCCCAGCTTGCACAGAGTTTTAACGTTAGGAATCTTGTCATGTGTTTGTCTCAGTTGATACGGTCACGTGGTCTCTCCTCTTTATCTTTCTGATGCATAGATTACAGTCACTGATTTTTTTTTTTAATTCTAAGCCAACTTGGCACCCTTTCAATAAAACTTACCCAATGGTATATATGATGCATCCTCTTTACATATGATGGAATTTGTATCTACTTTATTAATTTTTAGTTATGGGTATGAGATAGGGAGATATGTACACAAGGAGACAGGTAGCCACAGAGGCCCAGAAGAGAGTGCTGAATTCCTTGAAGCTGGAGTTATGGGCAATGGTGAGCTACTTGATGTGAATGTTGGGAGCTAAACTCAGGTCCTCGGAAAACTAAGCAAGCCCTCTTAACTACTGATCCATCTTGCCAGCCTTATGCTGAATTTTGCTTGAAACACTTTAACAGTTATTTTTAGATGCATTTGCTTTTATGTGCTTGGGTGATATGCCTGCATGCAAGTCTGTGCACTGTGTGCACACAGAACCCACGGAGGCCAGAAAGGGAGCAGGTCCCTGAAACCCAAGTTTCTGACAGCTGTCAGCCTCCACGTGGGTGCTGGCAATCAAACCTGGGTACTCTGGAAGCGCTCTTAACTGCAAAGCCATCTCTTGCTCCAAGTTTGAAACATTTGGATAGTCATTTGTCCATACTTCTGAAGAGATAAAGAGATAGATGCATGAGGTCTGTGGCTTCCTCGATTGCTTTCCTGTTTTGTTTGTTTTGCAATGAAAATGTGGTTAAAAAAATAAAATAAGAACCCCTTTTCACTTATTTTCTTCTTTCCCTAGTTCAAATTTTACTGATTTCTACTTAAAAAAATTTTTTTTCTTTCTTTTCATTTCTTTGAGCAGCTTCTTTCCCTCCATTTTCTAGTGTCCGGGCTATCAATTCTTCCTTCTTTGCTGGGATGCGCACTGTATGCAATGAGCTGTCCCCACTCCCAGGCTTCAGCTGCATCCCACAGGTTCTGTAGCCGGGGCATCCTCGCCATCTTTAATTAGACTAACCACATTTCCCCTTGTGTCAAGGAACCTGATATGGTGAAGTGCATTTTCCCCATGTTATTTATTGGGGATTTCATGTCATCTATGAGTTGTTTCTCATTTGATCTCCCTCTGTGGTCAACGAATATACTCTGTATGCTTTCAATACTTTCAAGTTAAGGAGATTTGAGCCTTTGTGTGCACCTGTTGGGGGCTGGTAAGGCTGACTAGATTCTGCCCGGAGGTGGCACTGAGTTCTTCCATGTATTCTTGCTGATACTTTCTCTGGCTACCCCAATAATTATTGAGAAAGGTGCTTTGATTTAAGTTTCCCTATCTTCCTTCTCAATTCTATTGGGTCTTGTAGCTCTGTTCATGGGTGTTCTCTGAGACTGCTCCATCTCGGGTGGATTAACCCCCTTGTCTTTAATGTCTTTCCTCTACTCTGGTAATTCACCTCATTTAATTCTAAACTATATTAAGGATATAGACATTCTTGGTTCTTTTGATTCATCCCTATATAGTACATTTATTTTATACCCTTTTAGTTTCAACCTTCTTATATCTTGACATTTAAATTGTTTTTAATCCATTCTGTCGTCTGTCTTTCACTCTCTGAATTCAAATCTTATTCATCGCTGTCATACTTTTTAACACATTAAGCTAATTGTTAATTGCTAAGACATTGGTACTCTATTGGTGCTATTTTTTTATAGTTTGTTTAGTCTATTTGGGACGTCTCTGGTTTACTTTTTCTGCTTCCCTGAGGGTTATCAGATTTTTATTTGATTCATCTGTAATATTTTTGAGTGTGTCTGTTTGTGTAGCTTTTAAGTGGCTGCTCCAGACATGGTGTGTAGAGAACATCCCACAGTCTAGGGTGTCCACATTTATAATAAGATTGACAGGTAGGCCGGGCGTTGGTGATGCACACCTTTAATCCCAGCACTCGGGAGGCAGAGGCAGGCAGATTTCTGAGTTCGAGGCCAGCCTGGTCTACAGAGTGAGTTCCAGGACAGCCAGGGATATACAGAGAAACCCTGTCTTGAATAAACAAAAACCAAACCAAACCAACCAAACAAACAAACAAAACCAAAATTGACAGGTAGAAACTATCACCTTTGGGAGCCCGTTATTCTCCCCCATTCACAGTGGCATGAGTATTTCCTCAGTGTTCATTAAACCCTCTTAAATGCTATTATGGTCTGTACACCTGCTGTCCTGCCCAGGAAGGAAACAATGTCTGTTCTGTGTGCCTCTGTTCTCATTGTCTCCTGCGGTCGTTTTAATTCCAAATATTCAAATTTCTTGTATTTTTGTACCTTCTGTTTACAGAAGTTCCTGTGACCATACTAGTATCAGTTAGCTGACAACAATTTTTTTTAAGTTTTCTTTCATCAAAATCTATCTTAACTTCTCCATCATTCATGAAAAATATTTTCTTAAATATAAAATTCTAGCTTGACAGTGATAGTTATTCAATCAATCAGTCATATCTGCATTGGTGTTTTGCCTGCATGTATTTGTATTTGAAGGTGTCAGATCTCGGAGTTACAGACAGTTGTGACCCGCCATGTGGGTTCTATCGTGTCACAAGACCTCTGGAAAAGCACGGTGCTCCAAACTGCCACACCATCTCTCCAACCCCGACAGTGATCTTTTCAAAAGTTCTTTAGTGTATAATATATAATAATAACTTACATATTGTAATATGACATTTAATGTACTATATTTATTTTCTCTTTCCCGCGCCCCCATTTCTCCCCTCTCCCTCTCCCCTCTCCCTCTCCCCTCTCCCTCTCCCTCTCTCTTTCTCTGTGTGTGTGCGCTCACACACACACACACACACACACACACACACATATTGCGCGTGCGCGCATGCGCTATCTCACATGTGGCGGTCAGAGAACTACTTGTAGGAGCCAGTTCTCTCCTTCTCACCGTGCGAATTCTGAGGATTGAACTCAGGTCAGCAAGACCTGGGACTGTGGCTGGGTAAACATTTGTCAGCGTGTCTAGCTGAAGTCGGGTGAGATGAATATCTAAAATTTTCTGCTTTCTCATCCTTTGCACAGAGTGAACAGATATTGTGGCTCGTTTGTTTCCATCGGTACTGAGGAGTGGTTCTGAGTTACGGATACTGGGGTATCCGTAGGGAAGCCTGACTGTGCAACCTGCGCAGTCCTGGGGCGCCAAGGTCTACCTCGTCTATGTCGCTCTTTAGCCTTCAGAGTACTTCCATTTCTCGCATGTGATTTCGAAGAGCTTTGGCCATATTTAATGAGAGAACTAGAAAAAGCATATATATATATATAAAAGTCTATATACTCGGGGAAGAAGATCTAAGTGTCAATTTTGAAATATGATTTTGGTAGATTTAAAACATTCTCAAAATTATACCAACTTCTCTGGGGGTGAGGCAATAATTTTAAACCTAGCTTTAAAAGCTTTAACGAAGGCAAATTGTCTGGTTAACAAATAACCTCGACTCAGAAGCAATCAAATCACTTCAGGGTCTTTAAAATGAATGATAACGGAAAGTTTGTGCCAGCTTGTCAAAGATGGAGTCAAAGGGAAATTTGTAGACATGGTACTTTAATTTTTAAACAAGAAAAGGTGAAAATAAATTATTTAAATGTTTAGCTCCATAGATTCTCAAGGGGAAGCCAGGAAGTCAAAAGAAAGAAAATGAAGATTAATCAGATTGATAAATCAAAAACTAAGAGGGAGGAAGATGCCTTCTTAAGGTATAGTCAACCGTTAATTTCTAAAATTATAAAATGTGTAGACAAATTTTTGACAGTTATAATCAAAGTGTTAAGATATTAGGCAATCAAATCTGTGACTTTAGAAAATGAGTGTTGAAAGGAGTTCTCACTATAGAAAATATTTTGAGTTATTAAAAATAAGTTTTAAGATTTATATTAACAATGAAGTTTTGCAAAGTGAATTATTTCCTAGCAGAAAAATTACCAAAATTGACTTATAAATAATGAGAACATTTTCAAGAGTACAATTGAAATGATTACAACAGAAATTATCTCAAAACTGCAAATTCAGGTATATTTTCTATTTGCCTTGATGTGGCTCTGTAGTATGTTGAAGCAGATGAGGCTTCTAATCTAATTTCTTGGTTCTCCTCTGAGCACAGGGTACTTGGGAGAGCCCAGTGGGTGCCCTGCCCACACAGAACTGGTCTCCCAGAAGGGAAAGAACAGACAGAGGCTGAGAAAAGGCAGATGCTGATCCAAAAACTACACCATGCCAATTCTGACTGTGTCTTTTCTTTTGGAAGATTCTTTTCAAATCAAGGCTGATAGACTAGTCCCTTAACACTAGCAAGGAATGAAAGCCCAGCGAATAACCCGTGAATGCTCTCAGTGGAAAAGCAGACCGTTCAAAACAGAGGGAAGGATGTTTCTGTTGGTTTAGTGCAATGAAAAGGAGCTATAGGTTGTAGATTTTGAAATATAATTATTATAGATTTGTTTTAAATATTGATTTATTGGATGATTGCTCAATGAATATTTTTCAATAAATAAAACACAAGCAATAACCCTAAGGGACAGTTGAGAACTCTGAATGGGTCCAAAAGGGTGGCCAATTTTAAGAAAATTAAAAAGAAAAACTTTATTTACAGCTATAAAACCATAGAAGAAAAAAAAATAACTAGGAAAACTTTTCTGTCAGTTTCCACCCACACACAAGCCATCAGGAAGAAAAAAAATCAAAACTTTTGGAGACATTAAAGGCCTCAAAAAAATATAAAACCTTTAAGAGATAAAAATTCACAGCTATACTTTTCTATAGGATGAGTGAATGTTTTTAAAGATGTTCTTTATTCTCAAATTGAAACATTAAGATGCTAAATGACCTAGAGGGGAATGAATATGTCACATGATAAAGACTAGTTTGAAAACAAGAGTAGATATGACGCCAGCCCAGCCAGACACAGAGAAGAAAGCTGAAAACTGTCAAGTCCTCCGTATATTTGTCATTCAATAATCCACACATGCCTCACCATTGAAGAGCCAACCAGTTAATTATAAAGAGAATAAAAACACTCTGAGCTTTGTCCACCCATGTAGCACAGTGTCCAAAAATTCTCACCATCCCATCGTCAGCCATGAGAAGGAAGTCCTAAGAACTTAAAGGAGATTCCCGAGTCACTCTGGCCCTTTAAGTTTAAGACCCAAACATAAGATAATAACAGAGTGCAAACATTTGATTATTTTTTTAAATTAGCTCTCTAATAAAAAGCAAGCCTAAATCATGAACAAATGTAGATGTCAATGGCAAGCAAAAAGTGTAGAACTTCTGACAAATTAATGATATCTTTAATGTATAAAAAGCAGAGGCCTCAGAAAATAACAATAGGTCCTAACTAACAACTAATGGTTACCAAACTGCATTTTCCGAAAATGACTTTAAAAAGAAAAAAACCCTGTGGTATTGAGAATTATCATAATACATGTATTTTAACTCAAAATTAAATATGTATGTATATATAGTATGCATATATGTCATTGAAACTTGTGTATAAACAGCTATGTATGCAATGCAACACGTTTATACTAACTGTAACAAAAGTTAACAGAATTCACTAGTTCACAAAAGGGACACATTACTGTGACTGGTGAAGAAAGCCCAGGGATGATTAACCTCTGGGGAAAATACCACATCCACGTGGTATTTTAACTGTTGCCTCCAAAGAACTACAGAACTGTGGGTTGGGTTTTCCGGTTTGATGAAGTCTGACTCTGGTAGATTCACTTCCCAGGCATCTGGGAGAACAGCTACCTCAAGCTGCAAGCAGCCATACACAGGCCGTGGCAACAGAACACTCAAGGATTGGCCAGGAAGTGAAATCTCAGGCACAGTGGGCCAAGCCCGGCTTTCGCCTGTTGCTCTCATCGACCGCCCTGGGTTCTCCATTTGCCTCTCTGGGTACTGGATGTTTAATGCAATCTCCTGAGTCTAGAAACTTTCCCTTTAGTTATTTCTACCAATTCTGTTATTTTAAAATGTACTTTGACTATTTCCATTCTATAAATATGGACCAAAACAAAACAAAACAAAAAACAAACAAACAAAAATGTACCACCCTTGATTCCCCAAAGATTTTTTTTTATTTAAAAAAAAAATTAATTAGAAGCTTAAGGGAAATAGAAAAACGAATTAACCTTCCTGTAGACACATAGGCATCTATGTTCTGTTTTGCAACTGTGGGATGAAAGCAAACAGCCTTTGTTAACCCTGGTAATTGCCCCAACCAGATGATCTCTGCATATCTCCAGGCTTTGTTTCCATTGGGTCTCCCTCTTTGCACCTAGCCCGTTCCTCCTTTTCCTTCCTTTCAGCCTCCAGACCCTTCAGAGATGACATGGAGACGCCTGGCAGCCCAGCTCCTTGTGAGATGCCACGTAAGTGCCAGCTGAGCCTTCTGAGGAGCCTGCGAGCCGGGTAAACAGCAGCAGCAGTAGCAGCGGCAGAGTCGGCAGAGCGGTCTGTCTGTCAGTGCGCTCCTGACTGCATGTCATCTGGAGCCCTGGATCGCCTGTCTACCAGGCAGCCTTTACCTGCAGTGGCTGGACTCAGCTCTCCAAGCGCGCCCAGACCTCCCTCTCTGCTGAGCTGCCTGGTCGCCCGTCAGCCCTGAGAGCTACAGGTGCGGGCTGGCATCCCAGGAGCCTTGGCATGTGTCAGCAGAGGCAAAGTACATCCAGGGAGATCTGCCGGGCTGTGGTGTTTCTGACATATGACACACAGACTCAGCCCCACCGGTCACAGTCATAAAATGCTTCATTTTCCTCCTAGCTGTCCGTCCTCCCCTCTCTCTGCTAGGCTGGCCCAGCAACTGACTTCACAAGAGGGAGGGGGACGACTCAGTTGTCAACCCAATGGTGCAGAAATTTGTGTGCACCGAAAAAGAGAAAGAAAGAATTGCAGACTTGTGGCAGGGTGGCAAATGCTTGTTTCTTGGTGAAAATCAGTGTCAGGACACATCAAATTGGTTTTGTACGGTAAATTCACCCACAAAGTACCCTGCCCCCTACCTCCCAACCCTTTCCCCTAAATTATGACATACAGGACAGACTGAGGCCAGTCCAGACTCTCCATTCAGGTCCTGTGTCTTTTTAAGGAGTTCTTGAGCCCCTACAACAACATTGATAAAGATGATCCAGAATATCTCCAGGTCCTCACATCTACAGGCCTTATAACCTAGCCAGCAGCACAGGAACTGCAGAGAGCCTGGCGCATTGTGGGAGTGCTTTTTTCCTTTTTTTCAACAGAGATACAGAGATGGAGAACAACTGGAAGAAGGAAGAAGAGGAGGAGGAAGGGGAGGAGAGGAGGAGGGGGAGGAGAGAGAGGAGAAAGGGGAGGAGGAAGGAAGAAGAGAAGGGGAGGGGTGAGGTGGGGGAGAAAAAGAAGAAGAAGAGGAGAAGAGGAGGAGGGGGAAGGGGAAGGAGAGGAGGAAGGAGAGGAGAAAGAAAGAGGAGGGGAAGGAAGGGAGGAGGGGGAGAGGAAGAAGAAGAAGAAGAAGAAGAAGAAGAAGAAGAAGAAGAAGAAGAAGAGGAGGAGGAGGAGGAGGAGGAGGAGGAGGAGGAGGAGGAGGAGGAGGAGGAGGAGGAGGAGGAGGAGAAAACCAGCAAAGAAGAAAGAGAGGCAAATTACTGAAATGTAGCAGAGACAAGTACAGATCAATTATCTTAGAAAGCAACTGTAAAATGAAACCACGTCAGTATATAAGGTGCTCACACTGTATGTAAATGATGCTGAAATCACAGAGCTGTCATGTTCAGACATGCATGTCTCTGTGTGTGCCTTTCCCTTGGTGATGAGAGCCACACCTGTCCTGAAGGGAAGCTGAGGTTGCTGATTCACTGGCCCAAGTGGGATTGGCTTCTCACAGCCTGAGCTCTGACATGGAGTGACCAGAGAGAACCTTCCAGGGAAGACCATGATTACTCATATACTTATAACGAATTAAAAACAAGTTCAAAATAAGCCCATAATCCAGTCATGAAGCATAAGGAAGCTGGCTTTGTGGAGAGGATTTCTGGAGGGGGAAAGGAGCTTTTGGGAAAAGCTAGAGGCTTTTCACACGCATATCAACTTCAGCCTCGGGGCGAAGGCTACACAAAAAGGACAAAGTTCCTCTCTTGGCTACCCAAAGCAGGAGGGAATGAAGTACTTCATATGTGCAGGGGTGGCTCTTCTGCTTCCTTCCTTCAAAACTTCATTCTTACTATCTGGCATGTGTGTGTATGTGTGTGTGTGTATGTGTGTTTGTGTATGTGTGTGTGTGTCTGTGTGTCTGTATGTGTGTCTCTGTGTCTGTGTGTCTCTGTGTATGTCTGTGTGTGTATGTGTGCATGTGTGTCTCTGTGTCTGTGTGTGTCTGTGTGTGCATGTGTATCTCTGTGTATCTGTGTGTGTGAGTGTCTCTCTGTGTGTGTGTGTGTGTGTGTGTGTGTGTGTGTGTGTGAACATTATCCTAAGGCAGTGCAGGTACCCGTGTGCTGAGGCGTGCACGCGGAGGTTAGAGGATTGGCCCTCCAGCCACCCGCTTGTTTGATACAGGTTCTCTGATTTGCTGGTGATTGCCCCATGACACCTGTACACAAGCATCCAGAGATCCTCCTGTCTTCATCCCCCATCTAACCACAGATCCCTGGAATTATAAAGGCACTGAGATATGACTGACCCTTTACATGTGTGTTGGGGATTCAAACATGATTCAAAACTTGCATGGCAAATCACTTTACATACTAGCCATTTATTTCCCAAGTTCTAACCTTTTTAAAAAGAAATTATTAGCACATATTAATTACACATAATAATTGGTTTACTATGACACAAATATATTTATATATGTATATATTTAATTTTGTATATATGTGTATATTTGTATATGTATATATTTAATATATATGTATATATTTAATTTTGTCCTATTTACTTTCATTCTACTCTTGCTTGGTCTCTTTCTTCTCAACCAGTCTCCGTTCTACGTTTATAACTTCTTGTTTTGTAAACAGCTCTATTAGACCATTTTGAAGTGAATTATTTTATATCTTTTAATGTTTGAGAGGAAAATAGGAGCAGCAGACTCTTCTAATATGTAAAAATTTTGCTGTCATTTTGCCTTTAATTATTAAGACTAGAGAAATCCTTTCTCCCGCTAAGGAGCGTCTTCTGTCCACAGCCAGCAGTGGCAGGGGCTCACTTGCCAGAGTGACATGCTAATTCCACAGCCGTGGAGCTCTGCCGAGGCTGACAGGTTCGGCCTGCTTTGTGCAGAGTGGGATGTCTCCAGGCCCGGTTGTGGCGTTATTGTTCAGTGCGGAGCTGGTTTGCAGATAAAGGCAGCCCTGTCAGGGATTCTGAATAGCTCCCAGCTAATTGCTGACCCGAAAAGGCCCAATTAGCTGTTCGGTGCACAGTGAGGGGCCCCAGGGACCCACGGCTCCTTGCAGACCCATTGTGCAGCTCACCACGTGCCTACCTGGACTGGGGCTTTGTAGTGCCTTTTGGCAGATCAAAGGCTTGCAGTCAGAATGATGCAGGATCAACAGGCTGGTGCCCAGGGAAGGACACACATCACAGACACCCAGAGGGCCACATCTGAGACAGGGGCCCAGCGTGACTTTTCTGTGCAGGTTTCAACATGCCACCCAGTGCTGTAATTTGATGAAATAATCCCAAGCATTTAGTCGTTATAAACTCCAGGACGATCAGCCACCAAGATAGCCCCGAGGTTCATCTGTGGTTCGGTCACAGGTTCCCTGACAGCAGGGATGTCCCAGCCTTTCCTGTGCCTCCTGAGGTAAGCACAGACCCACACAGGTGCACCTGCAGGGTGCTTGCTCAGTAATACCGAACCCCTTTTCCTGAATGTCCTCTGTTCTGTTCGTGTAGAAGCGAGAGCGCAGACAGTTCCACCCCACCCGCCAGCAACACTTAGAATCCCACGAGTGAAACTTCCTCCTTTGATATAAGATGTCAGGCCTCCTAAGGACACAGAAGAGCACAGTCTATCGTGCCCACGAGACTTCCCATGCATTCATGGTTCTGCACCCACCGAGAGTTCTCAGTGTACTTTTCCACACACAAAGCTACTGTACCAAAGCGCGTGTGAGGAGGTCAGAGCACAAATTTCAGAAGCCGGTGCGCTCCCTCCATAATGTGGGTCCCAGGACTCGAACTCAGGTTTTAGCAGACTTAGCAGCAAGTGTCTTTACCCACTGAGCTGGCCCTTATCTATGCCTTCTGGGGTTTTCTAATTCATTGAATGGCTTGTTTATATTGTGGGTCTATTTCTCACTTTACGACATCAAAGCAGGTCCTGAGTTGTTTCGCTGAATCCTAGGTTCTCTCAGGATGTAGAGAACCCAGAGTTTTACACTAACAGCTAACGGAATTCATCCTCCCTCTTGCCCGTACCAAGAGCTCAGACACACACTGGACTGGACTTCCTCTCAGCAGCTCTTTAGCTTTATTGGTTTTTGTTTGTTTTGTTTTACCTCTTACATGTAGCTAGGTCAGACCACTTTCCTTAGCTACCTTGAGATTTTTGCATAAACTGCCCTAACTCAGAATTTTGGTCTCTTACCACAGCTGTCAGCTTATACCAGAACCACATCATTTTAATAATTGTTTCATAAATTTTAATATCAGATTAGCATGACTTCCTCATTACTCTTTTCAAAAAAAATTTTAAAATATATTAATTTTAATTACAAGATGAATTTTAGAATCATTTTGTCATATTTGAATAAAATTACTGTTTGGAATTTGACAAAATTAAACAAATGAATTGGTTGCAGGCAGGTAGCTCACAGAGTGATGAATGGCTCCCCTCTGATTTCCATACATCCCTTAAGAGGACTCCTTCCTATTCCCCTGCCCAGGTGTGGGGACTGCTTCCTCAATCCTCGACTCTCAGCTTGCTTGTGACTTGCATTGACCTATTGCTTTGTGTAGATTGATGCTATGCCAGTCCCTAGCCTTGCCTTCTGCAAGGAGCCTTGAGAGCTACCATGCAACCAGGTAGATCCATCTAGACACTTCAGGCTCAAACTTGAGCTAGCCTGCTAGAAAGTGAAAGGCCCCCAAACAGGCAACCTCCTCTGTGGAAGACCACCCTGGGGGACACACTCGTGTTAGCCTGTGATGTCATGCGTCACTGCCCTTGAGCCCAGCCCAAAGGACCAATGTACAGGATTGCCAGTAAAAGAAATGGTTCTTTTAAAGCCACTTTACAGTGGCCTGATTTTCAAAGCAATTGACACATATCTGAGTGTCCCATGCTTCTGTTCTGGACAAGGTCCTGACCCAGTTCATATACCGATTCTCCAGTCCCCAAAGTAGCCACATTTAGGACAGGGTCATCAGAAACGTAATTAAGGTTAAATGAGGACTTAGGTGGAGTCATAATGCACCCTAATGACATCATTTTTACTTGACATATCTATAAGGCTTTGTATATACATAGGGCCATATTCATAGACACCAGAGGCTAGCAACTCAGCTTCTCCTCTCCTCTCCTCTCCTCTCCTCTCCTCTCCTCTCCTCTCCTCTCCTCTCCTCTCCTCTCCTCTCCTCTCCTCTCCTCTCCTCTTCTCTTCTCTCCTTCCTTTCTTTTCTTTTCTTTTCTCTTCTGGACACTGTTCAATCTTTAGCAGATGTTGAGGCCAACACCACTGTGCATGCCAAGCACATAAAAAGTAGGTGTCCCTCTCAGGATGGGACTCTGCAGGGCAGGCTCTGAGCTGCTCCAGAGGGCTGTCAAGTGAGCAGCCTGAGTGTACATGCAGGCAAGCTAGTGCACAGCCGGGCTCCCAAGTGCTGAGACAGACTTCACAATGGCCTTGTCCAAATGGGGTGACAGAAGAGATCTAAGGCCCAATACGGAGAACAGAGGCATCCTTGTGGTTCCCGAATCTTCCCTGCCTGAGAAACAGCCAATTGCATATCCCTGTAGAATATCTGTGTGGCTACAGGAGTCAATGCCAGGAAGACTCACAGCAAGTTTCCTCTGCCCTCAGAGCAAGATGCAGCAAGAGGAACCAGTGCCACACAGTTAAAGGCACACTGGGTGTGGTCTAGATGAAGCACACTGAGAAGTGCTTTGGCTAAGAAGCACCAGCTCCTCACGGGGAGCAGAAGGTAAATAAGACCAAGGTGAACCCTGGCCTCTCTGCCTCCTTGTACATCTGTCCCTGTTCTTTATATGATAGACCACATCCAAGATGACAGTTAATTACCCATGATGCCAAGGAGCATCTGTACCCCTGGAGCGGAAGTGATGGGCCTCCTAGGATTCAGGTTGAATCCTTTACATCAGCAGTTTTTGATCTGTGGATTTGCCACCCCTTTGGGGGACGAATGGCCCTTTCTCAAGTGTCTCTCATCAGATATCTCGTACACCAGATGTGTGCGTTACTATTCATAACAGTACCAACATTATAGCTATGAAGTAGCAGTGAAATAATTTCATGGTCGGGGATCACCATAACATGAGGAACTGTATTAAAGAGTCTCAACATCAGGAAGATTGAGAACCAGTGCTGTATATGAAGACTGAAATCAGGACTTCTCTGAACCACTGTGTAGAACTAAGGTGGTGATCATCCAGACTGCGCCTTGAACTGGAAAGACGGCTTAATTGTGCACACCTCTTGCCCCTTGCCACCTGCCCTTTGCCCCTTGACCTTTACCCCTATGCCTTCTTCATTTAAACCTGAAGCCAAAGGGTGGGGAGGGTGGACTGGGGATGGGAGGGCTCCCGGCACCTCTTCCCACTGTGTGTACAGTCTATCAGTCTCCCCTCTGCTTTCACCACTGCTAGGCTCTGTACCTGGCATATGAGTGACAGGAGGCTGAGCCCGGCCACATGGGACTCCTGGAGGCTAAAACTTTGCTCTGAAAACCCCAACCACACAGACACCAGCCGACACATGGAGGGCCCTTCACTCTCGAAGCGCTCAGGAGAAGTGCACCGCTTATTCTGTGTGCCGTGTTGTCTTAGAACGCACTCAAGTCTGAGGTTTGCATCACTTGTGAAGTTTTTCTATTTGCTTCTGTGAAGATCCTCGGTGTGACGCATTCTTGTTTTTCTAAGTAGTTTTCACTTAGCAAGACCTTTCATTTCTTAACATACTGCCTTCTCCCGACATGCTAAAATCTACCGCGCAGCTGATTTACGGCTCTCTTGCCATGTTTCATAACTTTATCATGGCTGCATTGGTGACGTGACTTGCCTTAGCTGAGCTTATCCATCCGTCGCTTGTCCTTCCCAAACCTCTCAGATGCTTCTCTGTCATGGTCTTATTACTTTTATTCTCTCTTTTATTACTTTCAGGCCATTTTTAAAAAATCTTTGAAATAAAATCATGGTTGATGTATAGTAATCTTTCTTTAAAAGAAAATGATAATGGAGCCATAGTTCAGCAGCAAACAGACTCAGTAGCATGTAGGGGTGATAATGAGAGAAACAGCAGGGACCATCGGAGAGATGCCTCAGAGCTTAAAGAACGGACTGCTCTTCCAGAGAACCCAGGGTTCAATTCCCAACACCCACATGACTCTCACGGCCATCTGTAACTCCAGTTTGAGAGACTCCTGTGCCCTCTTCTGGCCTCTACAAGCACCAGGCATGCACAGACATGCAAGGACAAAAGACACCCATGGGCATAAAATAAAAATAAAATTGAATACAATCAAGAACAAGCAGAGGCCTTACTATCAGTATTATGCAAGTTGGTTTTTGGAGGTGTGTGTGTGTGTGTGTGTGTGTGTGTGTGTGTGTGTGTGTTTGAGGGCTCACATGAGTGCACACAAGGACATGCAACACTCCCACCCTCCCCTTTACATGTAAATTCATATGATGGTGCCTTTGTACCACAGTGTACTTGAGGAGGGCAGACAAGAACTCTTGGGTGTTCTCAGGACATCTTGTCCGATACTGAATGCATATATATCCCAGCCTAGCTGGCCCAGGAGTTTCTGAGGATTCTCCTTGTCTTTGACTCCCACCTCAGCATGGGAACACCTAGGCGGCAGACACTGCTGCCGGGCCCAGCAATGCATGGGCTTTGGATAGTCAAATTCAGGTCCTCTGGCTCGAGCATCGGGCGCTGAGCCTACTGAGCTGTCTCCCCAGCCTGTGAGTTGCTCTCTGGTTTTCTGCAGCTCTGTGTTGCTGTCATGCTGTCAGCCATCGGTGGCCTTCCTTGTCCCCTTTACTCTGTGTGTCACATCCCCGCTCCTGCCACTTCTCTGCAATTGCAGATTTTCCTCGGAAACTTGCCAATTATTATAAGACTCCAGATTCTTGGTTATAGACTGTTTTGGAACCATACTCCCAAGCAAGAATATATACTTCAAGTTTTTGTTAAGTGTTTTTGAATGTCATATTTTTATACAGCACAAGGTGACAACTTCACCTATACTGCCTTCTACCAGGACCTGATCCATGGCCCCACCTGCCTGCCAGTCACTTGAGGGCTTCAGGGATGCGGCTGCCGGGGATGCTCTCTCACACTGGGTTTGTCAGCAGTGCAGCTGCCTTCAGGCACCCATGTTCCTGTAAGCACCCTTTCACCTCTCCTGTAAATTGTCCAATAAACCACTGATTCACTAGTCTAGACCTGGGTGGAGTGACTCCACCAGTCAACCATAGATGCCTTATTTGTGGTGGCAGGACCTTTGCCTATGCCTTCTCATGAAAAGTGACACAGTAGCACCTGGTTTTAACGTTCTTGCACAGTATGTATCTCAAATTCCCCTTCTTAGAAGGACCCAAGTCCTATCAGATTGGGTCAGTGATCTAGTCTGATCTCCCTTTAATGGAGCTGATTTTAAAAGGACCCTGTTTTTAGAGTGTGCTAGACGCCAGGACTCTAACACACAGAGGCATGTGTTCCAATACAGAGCAGCACGTTTGCCAGATTCGCATCCTGTATGGCGTTGAATCTTTCAATCCTTTTGTGATTCTAGCCCAAAGTATGGGGGCTGCATCTTTCTGAGGAAGATTGGCAGATGCTGTGTTCATGATCGATTTGGGAAGCATGCAATTGTTACCTCAGGCTAACTCATAAGCGGCATTCTTTAAGTTCTTAAGAACAGAATAAGCTAACCCTTGACTAATTTACAGGAGTCAGCAATAGACAAACACCCCACCATGGAAAAGTCTTCTTGCTCATTTTAATGAAAGGACTTACACAGTTTTAATTATTTTCATTCTTCTTTTGTTAATTTTTGCTGGGTTCTCAGTCTTATCTATCTTCTTTCACTCTTGCTTTAAAAAATTATAATAAAATAGGTAGGGGAATTCAATTAAAAAGATTGGCGGATGTAATAAATTTTAACCATACCCACAATAATTATTTTGACATTTAAATCGTATCTTGATTAATCCTTCTGTTAATTGAAATGTTGTTGAGATAATCATAGGTTCACATGCAAGTTTTAAGAAATACTACAGAGAAATCCTTTGTTGACTTTCCCCAGTCTCTCTCATGGCAATGTGTTACAAAACCGTAATAGAATATCTTCTACTGAGGAAGAGAGTGGATTAGAAGACACTCCTGAGAAACGTGGTGAGACTCGGGCATTGGAATAAAAAACAGTTAGTCATATTCCAGTAAGAGAGAAAGCTGAGGAAACAGAAGTAAGCACAGGAGCCATGCAGAGGCATCCAGGACACACCAAGGGGCACCTGGCTGCTTACGTCAAGTCACAGTCCCCTCTTAGACATGGATGGGCCGAGGAGAAGCTGCCTCATCGTTGTAGAGAACCAGAGACTGGAAAACTGGGCATGGAGAGATGACCCGAGTACAGCGAGACGTAGAGGTTGACAAACGTCACATGGGAGCCTAGAGCTGAGGTTCTGCATAGCACCCTGGAGTCAAATACCAGGCACCACCCTTGCCACTGTCTTGGTGAGCTACACAGGAATGTATGTGTGCGTGGGTGCATGCGTGCCTGCGTGCGTGGGTGTATGCGTGCGTGCGTGCGTGGGTGCATGCGTGCGTGCGTGCGTGGGTGCATGCGTGCCTGCGTGAGTGCGTGCGTGGGTGCGTGCGTGCGTGCGTGCGTGCGTGCGTGTGTGCGTGTGTGCGTGTGTGTGTGTGTTGGATTTCCGTGGTCTCCTCAACCAGGGCAACCACAGAGAGACCTCCTGGTGGCAAAGGTAAATTGAGGTGGGAAGGTCTACTACATACCACACCCTCACAGGAAAACTTTGATGGGAACTGAAGGTCCCCAACGTACCAGCAGTAAAGCTGTACCTGTAACTCAGTGGGTCTCAGACCACAGGACTGCAGCACGAGCTAACATTTCCACAGAGGAGACCCCCGCAGCAGGACCCATGAGTTAACTTGTTTGTATTACTGTGACTAACATCTCTCACAGTGCTCCCAAACACAGGGACAGCAGGGGAACTCAACATCTCCACCACCCCAGCCAGGAAGAAAGCATAACTGAGATTCCAGCACCTTCTGTTTCACTTATTTTAATATCTTTTGCTTTCTTTTTTCTTTTTCTATTTTTTAATATTTTTATTAGGTATTTTCCTCATTTACATTTCCAATGCTATCCCAAAAGTCCCCCATACCATCCCTCCCACTCCCCTACCCACCCACTCCCACTTTTTGGCCCTGGCGTTCCCCTGAACAGAGGCATATAAAGTTTGCATGACCAATGGGCCTCTCTTTCCACTGATGGCCGATTAGGCCATCTTTTGATGCCTATGCAGCTAGAGTACTGGTTAGTTCATAATGTTGTTCCACCTATAGGGTTGCAGATCTCTTTAGCTCCTTGGGTACTTTCTCTAGCTCCTCCATTGGGGGCCCTGTGATCCATCCAATAGCTGACTGTGAGCATCCACTTCTGTGTTTGCTAGGCCCCGGCATAGTCTAACATGAGACAGCTATATCTAGGTCCTTTCAGCAAAATCTTGCTAGTGTATGCAATGGTGTCAGCGTTTGGAAGCTGATTATGGGATGGATCCCAGGATATGGCAGTCTCTAGATGGTCCATCCTTTCGTCTCAGTTCCAAACTGTGTCTCTGTAACTCCTTCCATGGGTGTTTTGTTCCCAATTCTAAGAAGGGGCAAAGTGTCCACACTTTGGTCTTCGTTCTTCTTGAGTTTCATGTGTTTAGCAAATTGTCTCTTATATCTTGGGTATTCTAAGTTTCTGGGCTAATATCCACTTATCAGTGAGTACATTTGTGTGAGTTTTTTGTTATTGGGTTACCTCACTCAGGATGATGCCCTCCAGGTCCATCCATTTGCCTAGGAATTTCATAAATTCATTCTTTTTAATAGCTGAGTAGTACTCCATTGTGTATATGTACCACATTTTTTAGTATCCATTCCTCTGTTGAGGGGCATCTGGGTTGTTTCCAGCTTCTGGTTATTATAAATAAGGCTGCTATGAACATAGTGGAGCATGTGTCCTTCTTACCGGTTGGAACATCTTCAGGATATATGCCCAGGAGAGGTATTGCTGGATTCTCCGGTAGTACTATGTCCAATTTTCTGAGGAACTGCCAGACTGATTTCCAGAGTGGTTGTACAAGCTTGCAATCCCACCAACAATGGATGAGTGTTCCTCTTTCTCCACATCCTCGCCAGCATCTGCTGTCACCTGAATTTTTGTTCTTAGCCATTCTGACTGGTGTGAGATGGAATCTCAGGGTTGTTTTGATTTGCATTTCCCTGATGATTAAGGATGCTGAACATTTTTTCAGGTGCTTCTCAGCCATTCAGTATTACTCAGGTGAGAATTCTTTGTTTAGCTCTGAGCCCCATTTTTAATGGGGTTATTTGATTTTCTGAGTCCACCTTCTTGAGTTCTTTGTATATAATGAATATTAGTCCCCTATCTGATTTAGGATAGGTAAAGATTCTTTCCCAATCTGTTGGTGGCCTTTTTATCTTATTGACAGTGTCTTTTGCCTTACAGAACCTTTGCAGTTTCATGAGGCCCCATTTGTCTATTCTCGAGCTTACAGCACAAGCCATTGCTGTTCTATTCAGGAATTTGTTCCCCTGTGCCCATATCTTCAAGGCTTTTCCCCACTTTCTCCTCTATAAGTTTCACTGTATCTGGTTTTATGTGGAGTTCCTTGATCCACTTAGATTTGACCTTAGTACAAGAAGATAGGAATGGATCAATTGGCATTCTTCTACATGATAACCATCAGTTGTGCCAGCACCATTTGTTGAAAATGCTGTCCTTTTTCCACTGGATGGTTTTAGCTCCCTTGTCGAAAATCAAGTGACCATAGGTGTGTGGGTTCATTTCTGGGTCTTCAATTCCATTCCATTGGTCTACTTGTCTGTCACTATACCAGTACCATACAGTTTTTCTCTCAATTGCTCTGTAGTATAGCTTTAGTTCAGGCATGGTGATTCCACCAGAGGTTCTTTTATCCTTGAGAAGAGTTTTTGCTATCCTAGGTTTTTTGTTATTCCAGATGAATTTGCAGATTGCTCTTTCTAATTCCTTGAAGAATTGAGTTGGAATTTTGATGGGGATTGCATTGAATCTGTAGATTGCTTTTGGCAAGATAGCCACTTTTACAATGTTGATCCTGTCAATCCATGAGCATGGGAGATCTTTCCATCTTCTGAGATCTTTAATTTCTTTCTTCAGAGACTTGAAGTTCTTATCATACAGATCTTTCACTTCCTTAGTTAGAGTCACGCCAAGGTATTTTATATTATTTGTGATTATTAAGGAGGGTGTTGTTTCCATAATTTCTCTCTCAGCCTGTTTATTCTTTTTGTAGAGAAAGGCCATTGACTTGTTTGAGTTAATTTTATATCCAGCTACTTCACCGAAGCTGTTTATCAGGTTTAGGAGTTCTCTGGTGGAATTTTAAGGGTTACTTATATATACTATCATATCATCTGCAAAAAGTGATATTTTGACTTCTTCCTTTCCAATTGGTATCCCCTTGATCTCCTTTTGTTGTCGAATTTCTCTGGCTAGGACTTCAAGTACTATGTTGAATAGGTAGGGAGAAAGTGGGCAGCCTTGACTAGTCCCTGATTTTAGTGGGATTGCTTCAAGCTTCTCACCATTTACTTTGATGTTGGCTACTGGTGGTTTGCTGTAGATTGCTTTTATCATGTTTAGGTATGGGCCTTGAATTCCTGATCTTTCCAAGACTTTTATCATGAATGGGTGTTGGATTTTTTCAAATGCTTTCTCCACGTCTAAGGAGATGATTATGTGATTTTTGTCTTTGAGTTTGTTTATATAATGGATTACGTTGATGGATTTCCATATATTAAACCATCCCTGCATCCCTGGAATAAAACCTACTTGGTCAGGATGGATGATTGTTTTAATGTCTTCTTGGATTCGGTTAGCAAGAATTTTATTGAGTATTTTTTCATCGATATTCATAAGAGAAATTGATCTGAAGTTCTCTATCTTTGTTGGATCTTTCTGTGGTTTAGGTATCAGAGCAATTGTGGCTTCATAGAATGAGTTGGGTAGAGTACCTTCTACTTCTATTTTATGGAATAGTTTGTGCCGAACTGGAATTAGATCTTCTTTGAAGGACTGATAGAACTCTGCACTAAACCCATCTGGTCCTGAGCTTTTTTTGGCTGGGAGACTATTAATGACTGCTTCAATTTCTTCAGGGGATATGGGACTGTTTAGATCGTTAACTTGATCCTGATTTTAACTTTGGTACCAGCTATCTGTCTAGAAATTTGTCCATTTCATCCAGGTTTTCCAGTTTTGTTGAGTATAGCCTTTTGTAGAAGGATCTGGTGGTGTTTTGGATTTCTTCAGGATCTGTTGTTATGTCTCCCTTTTCATTTCTGATTTTGTTAATTAGGATGCTGTCCCTGTGCCCTCTAGTGAGTCAGGCTAAGGGTTTATCTATCTTGTTGATTTTCTCAAAAAACCAGCTCCTCCTTTGGCTGATTCTTTGAATAGTTCTTCTTGTTTCCACTTGGTTGATTTCGCCCCTGAGTTTGATTATTTCCTGCTGTCTACTCCTCTTGGGTGAATTTGCTTCCTTTTTTCTAGAGCTTTTAGGTGTGTTGTCAAGCTGTGTGCTCTCTCTAGTTTCTTTTTGGAAGCACTCAGAGCTATGAGTTTCCCTCTTAGAAATGCTTTCATTGTGTCCCATAAGTTTGGGTATGTTGTGGCTTCATTTTCATTAAACTCTAAAATGTCTTTAATTCCTTTCCTTATTCCTGCCTTGACCAAGGTATCATTGAGAAGAGTGTTGTTCAGTTTCCATGTGAATGTTGGCTTTCCACTATTTATGTTGTTATTGAAGATCAGTCTTAGTCCATGGTGGTCTGATAGGATGCATGGGACAATTTCAATATTTTTGTATCTGTTGAGGCCTGTTTTGTGACCAATTATATGGTCAATTTTGGAGAAGGTTCCGTGAGGTGCTGAGAAGAAGGTATATCCTTTTGTTTAGGATAAAATGTTCTGTAGATATCTGTGAAGTCCATTTGTTTCAAACTCCTGTTAGTTTCACTGTGTCCCTGTTTAGTTTCTGTTTCCATGATCTGTCCATTGATGAAAGTGGTGTGTTGAAGTCTCCCACTATTATTGTGTGAAGTGCAATGTGTGCTTTGAGCTTTACTAAAGTTTTTTTAATGAATGTGGCTGCCTTTGCATTTGCAGGTTAGATGTTCAGAATTGAGAGTTCCTCTTGGAGAATTTTACCTTTGATTAGTATGAAGTGTCCCTCCTTGTCTTTTTTGATAACTTTGGGTTGGAAGTCGATTTTATTCGATATTAGAATGGCTACTCCAGCTTGTTTCTTCAGACCATTTGCTTGGAAAATTGTTTTCCAGCCTTTCACTCTGAGGTAGTGTCTGTCTTTTTCCCTGAGATGGGTTTTCTGTAAGCAGCAAAATATTGGGTCCTATTTGTGTAGCCAGTCTGTTAGTCTATGTCTTTTTATTGGGGAATTGAGTCCATTAATATTAAGAGATATTAAAGAAAAGTTATTGTTGCTTCCTATTATTTTTGTTGTTAGAGTTGGCATTCTGTTCTTGTGGCTGTCTTCTTTTTCGTTTGTTGAAGGATTACTTTCTTGCTTTTTCTAGGGTGTGTTTTACGTCCTTGTATTGTTTTTTTTTTTTTCTTTTTCTGTTATTATCCTTTGAAGGGCTGGATTCGTGGAAAGATAATGTGTGAATTTGGTTTTGTCGTGGAATACTTTGGTTTCTCCATCTATGGTAATTGAGAGTTTGGCTGGGTATAGTAGCCTGGGCTGGCATTTGTGTTCTCTTAGTGTCTGTATAACATCTGTCCAGGATCTTCTGGCTTTCATAGTCTCTGGTGAAAAGTCTTGTGTAATTCTGATAGGCCTGCCTTTATATGTTACTTGACCTTTTTCCCTTACTGCTTTTAATATTCTATCTTTATTTAGTTCATTTGTTGCTCTGATTATTATGTGTTGGGAGGAATTTCTTTTCTGGTCCAGTCTATTTGGAGTTCTGTAGGCTTCTTGTATGTTCATGGGCATTTCTTTCTTTAGGTTTGGGAAGTTTTCTTCTATAATTTTGTTGAAGATATTTGCTGGCCCTTTAAGTTGAAAATCTTCATTCTCATCTATGCTTATTATCTGTAGGTTTGGTCTTCTCATTGTGTCCTGGATTTCCTGGATGTTTTGAGTTAGGATCTTTTTGCATTTTGCATTTTCTCTGATTGTTGTGCCCATGTTCTCTTTGGAATCTTCTGTACCTGAGATTCTCTCTTCCATCTATTGTATTCTGTTGCTGATGCTTGCATCTATGGTTCCAGATTTCTTTCCTAGGGTTTCTATCTCCAGCATTGCCTCACTTTGGGTTTTCTTTATTGTGTCTACTTCCCTTTTTAAGTCTTTTATTTATATGTACTTTTAAAGTTTAAACTGCTGCATGTGGGTGGTTCCATGGACTTTGTAAATGAGTGTCTTGCCTGAGCAGGCTTCTCTGATGGTACCATCCCTGCATTTACTCTGGGATCCTTTCGTACTGTTTATCCTAGCCCTAACTTTTAGCAAGTTAGCATCCTTTTAGTCTCCACCCAACAGCTACTCAGGAAGGCCTGGTTTGCTATAAGAAAGGGCCATTTGCTCTCTCTCTTTCTCTCTCTTCTCTCTCTATCTCTGTCTCTGTCTCTCTTTCTCTCTCTTGTTCTCTCTTTCCTCCCTCTCTCTACATGTTCCTAGCTGGCCTCTTCCTTTGTCCTCTCTCTTTCTCTGTCTCTACTCCTTTCTCAAACCCCCTTCCATGCCCCCCCAAAATAAACTATTATAGACTAGACCCATCGTATGACTGGGGCAGGGGGTTGCCTCAGCATGGTAAGGTAAACTCTCCCATCACACCATACTGCACTTTACAAAACATACCACTAACCCATATACTTTCCTTCTCATTTATAATTTTCTCTTTTCTCTTTACCATTCCCTCCTCCTCTTGCTACTTAATTATTGATATTTTTATCTCTAAAACATCTATAACCTACCATATTACCAATATAAATTCATTAGTGCCACTGCCTCCAAACATTATGAGTGGCAAGAGAGAAACACAAAGCATTTTCTACTCAGTTAACCCCAGGTGTGCTGTCAGAGCGCTGTATTTGTCATGGCAGCTGGCCCCCCACACTCTATAACTGAGGCCAAATGGAGACAAGCAGCTGGACAAAACATGTACGATGAACAAACAAAAAGCAGTAAGCAGTGAGGTAATTAAACCAAGAAACAAAACCACAAGACCAAGACGATAACACACCAAGATACTAACACACAAGATACCCCAACGTGCTCACAGCTTCTCACCGTTAGGAACCAAAGATACCCAGGTGTCTGAAATGCCAGAAAAAGGTTGCACAGTTTTTAAAGTGATCAATGGCCACTTAGGAGCCTCAGAGGAACAGAGGGGGGGGGAATGCAAGGGCATCAGTTCTGGCATTGACAGGAAACACAGCAAAGAGGGCAAGATGCTCTGATAACTTGGACGAGAACGTTTAAAATGTAGAAGAAATATTCAGCAATTAAATTGTGACTCTATAAAAGAAAGCAAAGAGAATTGCTGGGAAAGTCAACTGATAACATTTAATCAAGAAGGAAACACCTCAAAGCATTGTCCGACCTGAGAAAATCGAAAACGGATGTCATTGACGGTGGGAAGCATCGTCTACCCCAAGCAAGGCAAAGACAGATGCCACCGGTGGAAGATGGCACAGAGAGAACAATACATTCCATGTAAGTAATGGGCTTAAGGGTGAGCATGACCAACCCTCCAGGAACTCTGAGACCCATTCAAGAGACCAAACCTAAGAATACACAGGGCAGAAGAAGGAATGGAGATAAACTCTAAAGGCGTAGTCATGTACAGTGACTTCACAGCAGGAAAAAAGAAAAGAAATGGATATGGAAACACAAGAAGCACTTCAAACCCTAAACAGACAAGACACTGAAGAGACTCATTGTAATATCTCATAGCCAAAACATCTGAAGTATAAAGCAGAATACTGTTAAAAATACCCTGTGAGAGAGGGGGCTGGAGAGAGGGCTCGGCAGCCAAGAGCATGTGCTGCCTCTATTTTAAAGTTATGTTGTGTTTTATCATCAAGGTGAGATCTTAAGGTCAAGGACTGAAAGGTTACAGTTCCAAAATGCTGTGTCAAATTGACAAGGAGCAGGGTGTCCAAATTAGTTTTAGTTGTCAACTGGACACAGTCTGGAGCCATCTGAGAGGGAAACATTGATTGAGGGAGTATCGAGATTCCATTGGCCAGTGGGTGTGTCTGTGGGGAATTTTCTTGATTATTATTTGATGTAAGAGGGCCCAGCCCACTATAGGTAGTGGTGTTTCTAGGTAGGTGCTCTTGTTAGAAAGAGTGAGACTGTAAGCAGCAGTTGGTGAGCCAACAGGCAGTGTTCCTCCATAGTGCCTGTTGCACTTGACCGGCTGGGAGTTCCCTGGGTTGAGGTCATGCTGTGTAGAACAGCAAGCAGTCCCTTCAAGTGTCTACCTTGAGTTCCTGACCATCCTCAATGACTGGCTAGGACAAGGAAGTATGAATTAAAATAGACGGTGATTTGGCCAGAGAGTTTAGCCATAGCACCAGGAAGGACAATAAAGCAACAACATTGAGAAATGCACCTGGAAATGGCAGCCAAGTGGCCATCGTGGCTTCCTGGTTTTTACCAGAGAAAGAGGAGGAAGTGAACAATTCTAGTTACCTTCTTAGAAAAATGATAACAGGGAAGCAGAGAGCTGCTGCCTTGCCACCCTGACAACCCGAGGTTCATCTCAGGGACCTGCATCCTACATCAAGATGCAAGGAGAGAACTATCTGATCCTGTCGTCCTCTGGCCTGTGTGGGCACAGCATCTCTCTCTCTCTCTCTCTCTCTCTCTCTCTCTCTCTCTCTCTCTCTCTCTCTCTCTCTCACACACACACACACACACACACACACACACACACACTGTGCACACACATGCACACTGAACAGTTCTGAAGAGATGAGAATGTTGAAGGTCTATTACATTTACTTTCGACTGCTTGGAAAGCTGCTAGACCTGACATTAACCATTTACCCGATCAGGTAAAACCTTAAGAGCTGATAATGTAATGTTATCAAAACATGGACATGCATGGTCCTCTCATTCTGTTTCCAGATTTGTGGTTTCTTTGGATGGGATCGCTGTCTTCCTAGAGTTCCCCTCACACAGCCGAAAGACTCAGCACAACATTCCTGTTCTCCATTGACTCGAGAGGGATGCTTTATAGTTTTAACTTATTTGCACATAGACTTCTGAAGGAGTCCATTTATTTTGAGTAATATGCAGTACATAAAAGCACTTCCTATACAATTAAAACTCGCTGCAGATGTTGCTCACTATTATTCTAAAATTCTAAGTAACCAATGATTGGAAAAGGAGCTTCCATGGACATTGCCGAAGACTCATAATGAACTAAGCTGTAGTTCATAAGGACCACCCAAGGGATGCCCGTTCATAATGCCTTCCATCCAGGTCAACTCAGCAGATGTTTGTGGGTGCCCCACTGGTCCACATTCCTTCCAGACTTTCCTAGAGTCCTACCATGAAACCACAACCATCCTCTTGAAGCTTTGACAGATTACTGCTGGGCCCATGTTCCCCTCCACAGAGGTCACCTCCATCATACACCCTCGGCTTGTCCTGGTGCCTTCCCGGGAGAGAGGCATGGACTCTGCTTCCCATGGTATCACTGCATCTGCAAACGCAGGAGCCCCTTAAGGAAGTGCATCTCTACCTATAGAAAACATATTTGAAACAAATGGTGCCTTTCATGTCTGTGAAACCAAGTCCCCATTTTCTGGATTAAGATAGTCACCATTATCTGGACTAAGATAGTAGATAGCTCCCAGGATTCACTGTCTCTTTGTATTGCTGTCTTGTTTGTGTGAGTCTCTCCAAGCTGGGCACCACATATTTAACAGTAAGCCTCTCTCTTTCCTTCTTCCCTTTCTCTTCCTTCCTTCCTTTCTTTTCCTTCCTTCCTTCCTCCCTCCCTCCCTCCCTTCCCCTCTCTCTTTCTTTCTTTCTTTTTCTTTTTCTTTTTCTTTTTCTTTTTCTTTTTCCTCTTCCTCTTCCTCTTCCTCTTCCTCTTCCCCCCCCCTCTCTCTCTCTCTCTCTCAGTGGCTATGTTTTGGGGATTCTTTTTTAGAGGCAGAGTCTTCCCTATGTGGTGCTGGCTAGCCTGAAATTCTCTATGTAGACCAAACTCTGTGTGTAGACAGATTGGCTTCAAGCTCTTGATGTTTCTCTTGTCTTGGCTGTGGATATCACTCAGTACTAAGTGCTTGCTGCCCAAGCATAGAGGTCTGAGTTTCATCTCCAGCTCCCATACTAAAATCATATAATCTCCCCACTGGGGATGTGAGAACAGGAGGATTCCCAGAGCTTATTGGCCGCCAGCCTAACGCCTGAGTCAGTGAGCTCCGGGTTCAGAAAGAGACTTCCTGACTGAGAAAGACACCCCATATGGTGGTTTAAAAAATGTGCCACCAGGGAGGTGCAGCCTTTTTGGAACAGATATGGCCTTGCTGTAGGAAGTGTGTCACTCTGGGGTGTGCTTTGAGACCCTCCTAGCTACCTGGAAGACAGGTTTCTGTTGCTTGTCTTCAGATCAAGATGTAGAACTCTTGGCTTTTCCAGCAGCGTGTCTTCCTGTATGTTTTCATGCTTCCTGCTCTGGCAATAATGGACTAAACCTCCAAAACTGTAAGCCAGCCCTAATTAAATGTTTGCCTTTATACGAGTTGCCTTGGTCATGGTGCCTTTTCATAGCAATGAAAACCCTGACTAAGCCACATCATCCTGTAGCTTCCACGTGTGTGTATACATGTGCACACACATGTGCACACAGATGTGCACACACATGAACATATACACACACAGAGAATATCTATAGCAATGCTTCCACGTGCATGTATACACGTGCACACACATGTGCACACACATGAACATATATACACACAGAGAATATCTATAGCCATGAATCTAAAGTGCCCCCCTTCATACAAAGATAGTTTTAGGGAGAAGAATGTGGCTTAAGAAATCAAATACATCAAGATTCAAGTGCTAGCTCTGGAGCATTAGAGATATATTCAAGTGCTGGCTTTGGACAAATGATTCACTTCAACTTGAGCTTTTCCAATTTGTACAATGGGAATGAATCACATCCTACCCCCACCCCACCCCCACTCTCCACCCTCCCCAGGCCCCTCACTCCCCTACTTTACCCACATTCCACTCCCACAGACACTATTTCAGACCCCACCCTGCACCTACCACAAACATGCACACATATCATCAAACACACACACACAAACAGCCAACAGCAAACACACACCCCTCCCCACTATATCCACAAACCATAATACACACACATACATCACACACACACACACACACACACAAATGTATACCCGGAAGCATCCACACATCTTACCACACCCCACAGCCAAATCACCCTCCATACCTCATCCCACACATACCTTCCCCACAGCACCCCACACACCCCAGACCTTCACAGCTTCTTTGTTTCCAGACTCTATTAGAGGAGGAAGGGAAGGAGCTACTGCTTGGCCTCTTAGAAAATGGTGAAAGGGAACCAGAGAGGTGGCTCAAAGATTAAAGACACTTGCTGTGCAAGCCTAAAGACCTGCATTCCATCTCAGGAACCCATATGTAAGTGGAGGGAAAGAACTGACCCAAACAAGTTGTTCTGGCCTCGACAGGCACTCCAGAGCACACACCCCTGCACACACACTGTATGCACACATGCACACAGTAAATGGCTTTGAAATGATGAAAAGGTTGGAGTTCTATTAGATTTCCCTTCGGCTGCTGCTAGATTTGATTATGTAAAGGGAAGAGTGTTATATAAATCTCTCTATTGGTTGTTTTTTTTTTCTTCCCGGTGTGGGCTGGCTTCCTGTTTCAAAATAGAAAGCTGAGTGTGGATGAACCTTGTCTCCATCTCCTCTGAGTTCTGTGGCTTCAAATGTGGGGCTCAGAACGAAAGCTAAACTGTTGGCTGTGTTATACCAAGAAAATGAAGGGGGTTTCAAAATGCATAGGGACAAAATATATATGCATAAGGACAGAGTGTTTGTTACACCTAAAATAATGTGTCTTTTCATTGGGTGAAACTGTTTGCATGGGAACAACATTAGGGATAATTTTAAAGCCAAAGGCATTTTCAAACACCGTGATTAAGCAGGGAAGATGAGCTTACTTCAGCAATGCACAGGCAAAATACAAGCAGAAGTATTCAACTAAAAACATTTTAACTGGATTTTTCTTCCCTTTCTTCTTTTTATTGAAAACAGATTTTATTTTTTTAATTTAATAGATGCTGGTTATGATTCCTCCCTCCACTCTCCCATCCCCCTAAGTCCCCTCCCATCCTGATCCACATACTTTCTGTCTCTCATTAGAAAACAAGTGGGCTTTTAAGGGATAACAATAAAATATTATAAAATAAGGTGAAAGCAGACACATCAGGATAGGACAAAACAAACAAAATAAAGGAAAAGAGCCCAAGAGAAGTCACAAGAAGCAGGTATAGGTGCAGAGACCCACTCAGGAATCAAAAAAAAAATCACAAAACCAGAAGCCATATGTGAAGGATTCATAGTGTGTAAAAAGAAAAAGGAAGGAAGGAAGGAAGGAAGGAAGGAAGGAAGGAAGGAAGGAAGGAAGGAAGGGAAGCTCTGATATACATTATGAGACAAGGAACCTCTTAAGATGCTGTTGGCTTTGTTTGCTATTGGCCATCTACTGCTAGACAGGCAGCTTAACCTTATGAATAGTTTGTTTCCTACACCACCTGAAAGGCCAGGAACCAGAGGCAGGACAGCCCAAATATCCAAACATGTCTGACAAAAAATAAAATAAAATAATCAATGAAATGCTTCCTAATGATATTCTGCCGTAATCATAGATGGGTAGATGGGTGCCCAGCCCAGTTGTCATCTGAGGGACTTCATTTACCAACTGATGGGAGCAGATACAGGAACCCACAGATGACCAACACTAAGTGGAGCCGGGAGCCCTGCAGAAGATGGAGAGGAAGATTTGTAGGGGCCAGATGGGTTAGGACAGGCCACTGAGTCAACTAAGCAGGGATAATAGAGGCTCACAGAGACCAAAATGGCAAACACAGGGCCTTCATGGATTTGATAGGTCTTTTGTATATACCTATGGTTGTATAGCTTAGTGTTTTTGTGAAGGGGTGAAAAAGGGGGTGTTTCCGACTCTTTTGCCTGCACTTGGGACCCTTTTCCTCTTGCTGGATTGCCTCATCCAACTGCAATATGGAAGTTTGTGCCCAGTCTTATCGTATCTTGTTATGTCATATTCAGTAGGTATATATCATGTTCCTGAAATGTCTGCTTGCTAGCTCTCTCTTCTCCTTCTTCTCCTTCTTCTCCTTCTTCTCCTTCTTCCCCTTCTTCTCCTTCTTCTCCTTCTTCTCCTTCTTCTCCTTCTTCTCCTTCTTCTCCTTCTTCTCCTTCTTCTCCTTCTTCTCCTTCTTCTCCTTCTTCTCCTTCTTCTCCTTCTTCTTCTTCTTCTTCTTCTTCTTCTTCTTCTTCTTCTTCTTCTTCTTCTTCTTCTTCTTCTTCTTCCTCCTCCTCCTCCTCTTCCTCTTCCTTCTCCTCTTCCTTCTTCTAAATAGAAACAGAAGACAGATAGGAATAAATCTGGGGAAGAGGAGAGGTAGGGAGAAACAGTGAGGAATGGAGGAAGGGGAGATGTGGTCAAGATGTACTGCATGGGAGAAGAATAAAAATACAGACAGACAGACAGACAGACAGACAGACAGAGCAGATCATTTTCCCAGTGAGAATCCCATGGAGAGAACTAAGTGTTCCTTTGTAAGATATTGGAGATGACTTCAGAGTTAGGGATGGGGCATGTGTCTATTTCTCCTCTCAGCCCTAGAACCCATCTGGTATAGACCTGTGCAAGCCCGGTGCATGCTGTCTCAGTCTTGTGAGATACTCATATATGAGTATCAATCACATTGATTAGGAGGAGTCTTATTTTCCTGATACTCTCCATCTGGCTCTGACCAGATCTTCTGAAGGAGTCCCTAGGCCCTTATGGGGAGGGTTGTGATAGAGACATCCTGTTTAGATCTGAGTGTTCCAAGGTCTCTCACTTTCTGTATACTCTCTGGCTGTGTATCTTTGAATTTGTCTCCCTGTGCTAAGGAGGGAGCTTCTCTGATGAGGGTTGTGCAATACTCCATCTATGAGTGTAGCAGAATGTCACTGGGAGTTGTTTTATTGCTACATTCCTTTAGCAGAATAGTAGTATTTTGGCTTTAGGCTAGGTTCTTAGTGTCCTATATCTAGTCTGAGGTTCTTGGTCACCCAAGCAAGGTCTAGTATGGATTCCATCTCATGGAATGAGCTTTAATCAAATCAGATACTGGCTGGTCACTCCCAAAAGCTTTGTGTCACAATTTCACTAGCATATCTTGCAGGCAGGACATCGTTTGTGACTGGGTTGGTGTCTACATTTATCCTTTGATAGTGTACAAAATACCTTCCAGAACAAGGAGCACTGACTTGTATGGATGAAGGCTCTAGGGAGGCACCTGCTCAATGTCTCCATTCTGAATGAATGGTGTAGGTGTTATCTTTAGAAATGAGCCTTGCCATCAGTTTGTGGAGAGCAACCTATATATTTTTGGCAACAGCATGGGTAGTTTGGGGATTCCCATGGAACCCTTTGGCCAACAAGTGAATTAGATAAAGCCCATTCCTAATCCATTCCCAGGACTGGAAGCTTCAGCTTGACAAGAGATAGCTAGTTGTGGTTCTGTCTCCCCTGTTATTTGACAATTCCATTTAGATTACTTTCGTGAGTGTGTGTGTGTGTGTGTGTGTGTGTGTGTGTGTGTGTGTGTGTGTGTTAGAAAGTTTCTACTGCATTGGGTTTCCATTGTACTTTTTAAATGGTCCTTTATTTAGCTGTCTCTCCTCCTATTCCTTCCCTTATCCTTCTTCTCCTCTCCTCCCTGGCATATTCTCCTGTTTCAGCACACACACACACACACACACACACACACACACACACACACACACACACACCACAGTCCCTTACTCTATACATAACCTCTGTGGTTCTATGGATGGTAGCTTACTTATCACTGACTTAAGAGCTAAATCCACCTATATTTGAATACATACCACATTTGCCTTTTAGGTTCTCAATAATCCCACTTAGAGTACTGGCTGGTTCTGTGTGTCAATTTGACCCAGTTGGAGTTACCACAGAGAAAGGAGCCTCCCTGGAGGAAATGCCTCTTTCCGAATGGCAGTGTCCTTTGCCATACAGAAGTATCTCAGTTTCATGAGATCCCATTTATTACCTACTGATCTAATTCCTGTGCCAACAGTGTTCTGTTGAGAAAGTCTTTTCCTGTGCCAACGAGTTCAAGGCTCTCCTCCATTTTCTTGTCTGTCATATTCAGTGTGTCTGGTTTTATGTTGAGGTCTTTAATCCTTTTGGAGTTGAGTTTTGTGCAGGGTGATGAATATAGATTTATATGCATTCTTCTACATGAAACTGCCCAGTTTGGCCAGCACCATTTGTTGAAGGTGCTTTTTATCCAGTGTGTATTTCTGACTTCTTAAAAAGAAAAAACAGGTGTTCCTGTGTGTGCAGATTTATGTATGGGTCTTCAATTTGATTCCATTGGTCAACATGTCAGTTTTTGTGCCAATGCAAAACTGTTATTATTGCTATAGTTCTGTAGCATAATTTGCAGTCAGGGATGGTGAGACCTTCTGCAATTGTTTTGCTAGAATTTTAGCTACTCTGGGTTGGTTGGTTTGTTTGGTTGGTTTTGTTTTTGCAAAGCTGAGAATTGTCCTTTCAAGCTCTGTGATGAATTGTTCTTGGCATTTTGATGGGGATTGCATTGAACCTGTAGATTGTTTTTGATAAAATGACTATTTTTCCTATATTAATCACTGATCCATGAGCATAGGAAATTGTTCCATCTTCTGATATCTTCTTGTATTTCTCTCTCCGGCATCTTAGAGTTTTTATCCTACAAGTCTTCACTTGCTTGGTTAGTGTTACCCCACTTGGTTAGTATACCCCACTTGGTTAATGTTACCCCCCAATCATTTATATTTCTGAGACGACTGTGAAGGATGTTGATTCCCCGATTTCCTTCTTAATACAATTGTCATTTATATAGAGGAGGGGAACCAATGTTTGTGAGCTGATTTTATATCCTGGTATTTTGCTGAAAGTATATATCAGCTGTTGCAATTTCCTGATGGAATTCATAGGGTCATTTATGTGTATGATCATATCTTCTGCAAATAAATATACTTTGACTTCTTCCTTTCAAATTTGTAACTCCGCCATCTCCTTTAGCTGTCATATGGCTCTACCTAATTTGTTCATGATGAATTTTTTTTCATCACATATCTGTATTTGGTTTCCAAATATTTTATTGAGGATTTTTAAATCTGTCTCCGTCAAGAATATTGGTCTGTTGTTTTGCTTTTGTTCTTGTTACTATGTTTATGTTTGGGTTTCTGATTTGGTTAACAGAATAATACTGGCCTTATCAAAGGTATTTTGGAGTTCTACTTCCTGTTTCTATTTTCTGAATAATTTAAGAAGTATTGGCTGTAGATCTTTGAAAGTCTGGTAGAATTCTGCTGGGAATCCATCTTGGCACAGGGTTTTGTTTTATTTTAAGATTTGTTCATTTATTTTTTTATGTATACTGTTGCTGACACACCAGAAGAGGGCATTGTAGAAGAGGGCATAGGATCCCATTATAGATGGTGTGAGCCACCATGTGGGTGCTGGGAACTGAACTCAGGACCTCTGAATGAGCATCCAGTGCTCTTTTTTTTATTTTTTAAATATTTTTATTACATATTTTCCTCAATTACATTTCCAATGCTGTCCCAAAAGTCCCCCATACCCTTCCCCCCCCCCCACTTCCCTACCCACCCATTCCCATTTTTTTGGCCCTGGCGTTCCCCTGTACTGGGGCATATAAAGTTTGCATGTCCAATGGGCCTCTCTTTCCAGTGATGGCCGACTAGGCCATCTTTTGATACATATGCAGCTAGAGTCAAGAGCTCCGGGATACTGGTTAGTTCATAATGTTGTTCCACCTATAGGGTTACAGATCCCTTTAGCTCCTTGGGTACTTTCTCTAGCTCCTCCATTGGGAGCCCTGTGATCCATCCATTAGCTGACTGTGAGCATCCACTTCTGTGTTTGCTAGGCCCTGGCATAGTCTCACAAGAGACAGCTACATCTGGGTCCTTTCGATAAAATCTTGCTAGTGTATGCAATGGTGTCAGCGTTTGGAAGCTGATTATGGGGTGGATCCCTGGATATGGAAGTCTCTAGATGGTCCATCCTTTCGTCTCAGCTCCAAACTTTGTCTCTGTAACTCCTTCCAAGGGTGTTTTGTTCCCACTTCTAAGGAGGGGCATAGTGTCCACACTTCAGTCTTCATTCTTCTTGAGTTTCATGTGTTTAGCAAATTGTATCTTATATCTTGGGTATCCTAGGTTTTGGGCTAATATGCACTTATCAGTGAGTACATATTGTGTGAGTTCCTTTGTGAATGTGTTACCTCACTCAGGATGATGCCCTCCAGGTCCATCCATTTGGCTAGGAATTTCATAAATTCATTCTTTTTAATAGCTGAGTAGTACTCCATTGTGTAAATGTACCACATTTTCTGTATCCATTCCTCTGTTGAGGGGCATCTGGGTTCTTTCCAGCTTCTGGCTATTATAAATAAGACTGCTATGAACATAGTGGAGCATGTGTCCTTCTTACCGGTTGGAACATCTTCTGGATATATGCCCAGGAGAGGTATTGAGGGATCCTCCGGTAGTACTATGTCCAATTTTCTGAGGAACCGCCAGACTGATTTCCAGAGTGGTTGTACAAGCTTGCAATCCCACCAACAATGGATGAGTGTTCCTCTTTCTACACATCCTCGCCAGCATCTGCTGTCACCTGAATTTTTCATCTTAGCCATTCTGACTGGTGTGAGGTGGAATCTCAGGGTTGTTTTGATTTGCATTTCCCTGATGATTACGGATGTTGAACATTTTTTCAGGTGCTTCTCTGCCATTCGGTATTCCTCAGGTGAGAATTCTTTGTTCAGTTCTGAGCCCCATTTTTTAATGGGGTTATTTGATTTTCTGAAGTCCACCTTCTTGAGTTCTTTATATATGTTGGATATTAGTCCCCTATCTGATTTAGGATAGGTAAAGATCCTTTCCCAATCTGTTGGTGGTCTTTTTGTCTTATTGACAGTGTCTTTTGCCTTGCAGAAGCTTTGGAGTTTCATGAGGTCCCATTTGTCAATTCTTGATCTTACAGCACAAGCCATTGCTGTTCTATTCAGGAATTTTTCCCAGTGCCTATATCTTCAAGGCTTTTCCCCACTTTCTCCTCTATAAGTTTCAGTGTCTCTGGTTTTATGTGAAGTTCCTTGATCCACTTAGATTTGACCTTAGTACAAGGAGATAGGTATGGATCAAGTCGCATTCTTCTACATGATAACAACCAGTTGTGCCAGCACCATTTGTTGAAAATGCTGTCTTTCTTCCACTGGATGGTTTTAGCTCCCTTGTCGAAGATCAAGTGACCATAGGTGTGTGGGTTCATTTCTGGGTCTTCAATTCTATTCCATTGGTCTACTTGTCTGTCAGTATACCAGTACCATGTAGTTTTTATCACAATTGCTCTGTAGTAAAGCTTTAGGTCTGGCATGGTGATTCCACCAGAGGTTCTTTTATCCTTGAGAAGAGTTTTTGCTATCCTAGGTTTTTTGTTATTGCAGATGAATTTGCAGATTGCTCTTTCTAATTCGTTGAAGAATTGGGTTGCCTTCTCAATAGTCACAAATAATATAAAACATCCAGTGCTCTTAACCACTGGGCCATCTCCCTAGCCCCTTGGCCTGGGGTTTTAAGTCCACCCTTTTAACTAATATTTCCATTGCATTTGTGACGGGCCGGTCTAGGTTGATTGCTTCTTGTTTCACTTTTGCTGGTTCAGATGAAGCTGCAACTCTGACCATTTCTTTTTTATTTTTTTCAGCTTCATGGATTATAGGTTCCTAATCCAGGTGTGGTAGTTTACACTTTTAATTCCAGCACTTGAGAGACAGAGGTAGGCAGATCTCTGTGACTTTGGAGCCAGCCGAGTCTATAAAATGAGTTTCAGAATAGCCAGGGCTCTTACACAGAGAAACCTTGTCTCAGAAAACAAAAACGAACCAACCAACAAACAAAAAAGCAAACAGAAAGAGGAATACAAGTTTTTAATATATTCCTTTGTGACATCCCGAGTCTCTTTGGCATCCATGGCATTGTTTCCTTGTTCACCTCTGGTTCGTTTCTTTCTTTCTTTTGGTTAGTCAGGCCAAGGATCTATCCATCTGGTTTATCTTCTCCAAGAAAGGGCTTTTAGATTTCTCCATTATTTGTATTCCCTTCTCTGCTTCTATTTCACTAATTCTGCTCTGGTTTTTATTATTTCCTGCCATCTGCTGAATTTGTGTTTGGTTTGTTCTATTTTTCCAAATTCTTGACTTGTATCGTAATGTTGTTTATTTGTGCTCTTTTTGACTTTTTAATGTAATCACTTAAAGCTATAACTCTTCCCACAGGACTGCTTTTAATGTGTCCCAGAAGGCTTTGCTGCTGTTGGGTTTTCGTTTTCATTTAGTTCCAGGAAGTTTTATTTCTTTTTTTGTTTTGTTTTGTTTTTAGTTCTTCTTTGACCCATCCATCACTCAATCACAAGTTGTTTAATCTCCAGGAGTTTGCATACTTTCCAGATATTTGGTTTTTATCAATTTTAAGTTTTATTGCATTAAGGCCAAGTTGGTTACACGGAGTTATGCCAGCCCTTGTGACTTCATTAAGACTTGTTCCGTGTCACAGAGCATGGTCTGTGTCAGAGAGGCTTCTGTGAGCTGCTGGGTAGGTTACGCTGGTTACGCACTCTTCCGTGTGTGTAGAATACTTCTAGGTGTCTGTGAAATGCATGTGATATGGACTGTCATTTAATTCTGATACATCTCTGTGTATTCCTTTATCCAGGTGGACTATGCATGGAAAATAACTGGAATGTTGAAATCACAGACTGCTAATGGGTTAATGTCAATCTGTGCCTTTAATTTCAATAGTACGCTTTTTGTAAAATTGGGTAAAGCAGAGTTTAATGCATATATGTGTAAGGCTGTAACTTCTTGGTTAATTGTTCCCTCGGCTAGAATGAAGAGTCCTTTATCGTTTAGGGTTTATTTTCCTTTGAAGTCTATTCTGCCAGGTGTTGGCAGAGTGACACGAGCCTGCTGCCTGGCCTTGTTTGACTGTAGTACTCTTTGTCCTCCTTTCACGAGAGGGGAGCAGATCTGTCAGGTTAAGATGAGTTTCTTGCAGACTACACAAAGATAGATTGTTTTTCTTAATTGATTCAGCCAATCTGTGTGTTCTTTATTATTATATTATATTATATTATATTATATTATATTATAGAAAGTTACTGCCAATAATATCTAAAGTTAGTATTGAAAGGTGTATGTTAGTTACAGCCATTTCTGTGGTGTGTGTGTGTGTGTGTGTGTGTGTTTCTGTTTGTGTTCTTAGTCTTGCTTTGTATTTCGCTAATTATGCTTCATATGTTTTCTCTCCACAGTCTCTTGGAGATGCTTATTTCTCTCCTCTGTTTCAATAAAGTATTGTTTCCATATTGTTTAGGGTTGGTCTGCTGGGTGTGATTCATATTTGGATGTGCAAGTTTCAGCTTCTCCTTCAGCTACGACAGAGAGTTGGCTGCTGGTATGACTAGACTTGTATGGCTATAATGCGGAGACTTCTATGCCTCTCATGTGAAGACATTCCCTGTGCTTTCTTATACTTTGGGGAATTTTACATATTCTTTGCTTGTTTGGTCTTGTTCCTCTACTTTATCTTTGGATCCTGGTGTTTTCTCCTCTAGCTGTAAAGCTCTCTCTTTAGTCTTCTAGTTGGATGATCGAGTTTTCCAATTTCATCTTCATTTCAGCTTCAGTTCCCCCTCAATATTTCTATTTATTGAATTTATTTCTCAACTCCTGGATTGTCTTAGCCATTTCATTCGGTCTTCTCTTTGTGTTTTCTTCAGCATACTATCATGACCTTTCATATTGTTTTTACAGTAAGCCAGGCCTGTGGATTTCTTGTGTTGATTGTGTGTCTGATATGGACACAGCAGGCTGAATTGGTATATAGGATGTGCCACCTAGCCTGAACCTGAATATTATAAAAGTTGCATGCAGATAAGGCTCACCAGGCTGGGCCAAGCCCTGTTTGTGGAAATAAAGGTGGGGTCAAATAGACTCACCAGCCTGCACCAGAGCACAGTATGTGTGTGTGGACCTGGCTGGGTCTGGGGCTGTGGATCCAATATAAGCAGCTATGGGGTAATTGGAGTTGAGAGTAATTTTATGTTATACAGGAAAGCTCAGACAGGTTACCTGCATCTCAGTAGCACATGGATGAGCCAGAGGGTCTCTGGCATGGGCTGATGAGTTCCAAAGGAAGGGAAAGGGTCTGAAGTAAGATTATGATTGGGGTCTCTGGCAAACAGGTATGTGCAGACTGGATTTGGGAGGAGCTGTGCTGGGGACCACAAGTAGGTTCTTGGTTCTCCACACCATGTGGATCTAGAGGATGGAGAAGTTGTATGGTCAGTTCTCACTCAGTGACCCTGCTTTTCCATACTTTTCCAGGCAAGCACTCCACTCTCTGAGCTGCATCCTTGACTCTATACAGATTTACTTCTGTCACGGCTACCTTCTGTGCTCTTGTCTGCTTTGGTTTTTTATTATTTATTTATTCACTTATTTATTTAACTCTTATTTCTTGTTCTTTCACTCTTTATCCTAAAATACTTCCTCACAAACTGATGGTGTATTTATGATCTTGCCTTTCCTTAATTAGACTCAGTTAGGAATGTCTTCCATCATAATTTCATCTTCCTGTCTTATATGGCTCCCTTGACATCTCTAACATCATCACATGACCTTCTTGGCCTGGCATCTCATCTTGTGCTTCTCACGTAGGAGGAACCTTACTTAACTGTGGCAGAAACCAACCCTGGACCGGTCCAAACTGGAAGTATCTTTGGCTCCTGAAACAGGAAATGCCTGTGGAGGGACATCAAGATCTCTAGATCCAGAGAGGACATCTGTTCTGTACTTGTCTGGTTTACTCTCTATTCTCTTCCTGTGGAGAGACACCATGATCAAGGAGACTCTTATAAAAGAAAACGTTTAATCAGGGGCTTGATTACATTTCACAGGCAGCAAGCAGAGATAGGGAAACTGGGTCTGGTGTGGGCTCTTGAAGTATCAAAGCCCACTTCCAGTGGTACACCTCCTCCTATAAGGTCACACCTCATAACCCTCCCCAAACATTTCACTACCTGGGAAATAAGCAATCAAATATAGGAGCCTACAAAGACCTTTCTTATTCAAAGGAACACATCGTCTCTTCTCTTCTCTTGGTTCTTCAAATCCCAGAATGCCTTCTCTCATGACACCGATCTCCTTCATCCAGAGAGGAAATGCTGTTACAAACAGCAGCCTAGCACTGACCTGATTGCCCTATGGTAGTTGGCTTTCCAACCTCAAGACATAGTTGTAGGAATGCCAAGGTCTGATGGCATATGCAGAAAACATGCCCGCCTCTGGAGCAAGATGATGCGCTCAATGCCTTCTCTGAAAGCACAAGGAAGAACATCCCGGGGAAGGCATTCTGTCTGCTGGTATCCTTCACAGGAGAAGAAAGCATACCACAGAAGCTAAAAACCAGATCTCAGCTGGGTTTTGTCGATGTAAAGCACATTCAGTTGATTGATGAGGATGTTTTGTGGTTTAGCTGAACTGTAAGGGAGATCTGCATGGGTACCTACCTCACATCATTTGTACCAAAGCCACCACAATACTTTATATCACTTGCTATCGACAGTGAAGTCCATTTTCAGACGTCTAGGGTCTACTCGCAGTGACTTGTTATGATGAGAAGTAATATGTATACCTATCTCGAGTCACATGGCTTCTACCCTGGCTCCCATGAGCCTCTGTGTCACACAATCATGCTGGGGCTAGCCTCCCTGTGGGACATTGATGTGTAACCTCTAGCACTTTTCATCTTGCTGAAGGTTAGCCATGTATGAGACACAGGAATGAAGCCCTTTGGATACTTCCTGCCTCCAACTGACTCACGGACCCACTCCATATGCAAAATCAAGCCAGCCCACAGCTCGGGGCAGAACTACTGAGTTCATGAGCTAAGTATAGAGTGTCGGTTCTTATCAACTAAGCAGAGGGTAGTTTGTCACACAACTCCCAGTAGCTCACACACTCTCCAGTGTCTGCTCATTGTAGTCTTGTGAGTACTGAAACTGCCCAATTGCTATAGATAATAGTCTAAGAGAACTAAGACTTGAGATGGAATGCTTTCTCTCTACACTGCCATCTTGTTTAGTTCCTGCTTTGGCTGGGACATTCCCAAGATTCTTTAAAGTAATTTCAGGCTGTGGGGAGCTGGCTTGCAAGTCTGCAGTGTGGTCTGTGACACTTATTATAGCAACCAAAGAGTGCAGTCTTTAGTACTTTGTAGACTACATAATTCTTCCTGTGGACAGACCATCATACTCTGATGTTTTCATAATTTGAAAGAAATTTCTGCACTAAAAAGAATTAGACATAACAATTTTTAAGCTATCTTATCTTTAGAAATTCCTTGTCCAATCTGTTTCCTCATTAACACTAGGAAACACCATTCCCAACTCCTGCCAGACCTTTAGTAGAGTTACTAAGAGGAATGGCGCGCTTGGGCTTAGTTTTTTTGTGGGATTTTTTTTTTTTTCAGAAAACACATAGATTGTCTCACGACCAATATTCAGTTTAAGGGCAGATGTTTTATTTTGAGACTATATAGCACTGCCTTGATGCTCTCAGATCTGGACACTGAATCTCTGAGGGCGCTCCAATGATGAGAGTCTGACAAGGTAAATAGTCTGTACTCTTGAAACAAGAAAGTTAGCAGCAACTGTCTTTGGGGGTTACTATAATCAAAGTATTTGAAATTACATGTGTGTGTGTGTGTGTGTGTGTGTGTGTGTGTGTATGTGGTATGTGTGTGTAAACGCAGGCTCCCATAGAGGTCAGAGGTACTCAATCCCCTGAGGAGTTACAGGTGTTTATGTGTCACTCAACATGGATCTGGAACCGAACTCAGGTGCTCTACAAAAGCACCAAGTGCCTTAAAAACTGTGCAGACATCTCACCAGCCACTGAAAGCAAATTCATGTCTACTCTGAACAGGGCCTTGTGTACTCTAATTCCTCCATCAGTATTATTTGCTTGTTACGACGCTTGACTGACTTAGTAATATTCACATTAACCTTTTCTTCCATAATTAAGAGTCCTGATGTATTGAAATCTTAGTTTGAAATATTCAAACATTCTAGATTTCTTCCCCCAGATAATCTGCTAAAATTATGTGTATTCGCATTGCTTTTTCGTCCCTCTAGATTCTACATCTGATAACTCAGCCAATTATGACTCAAATGTTTTGAAGGAGCATTATGTCTGTAGTGAGCATGTAGAGACATTTTTATTTTGTTGTTACTCCCTAAGGGATACAGTGTAACAAATGTTTACATGTATTTACAATGGACTAGGTGTAATAGTCTAAAGGTATTTTAGTACGTGAGAGATTACCCAGGTCTTATGTACAAGCGTCACACTATTTTATAGCAGGGATCTAAATGTCTTCAGATTTTGGTATCTGGGGTAGAGGGCCCTGGGATGAATTCCCCATAGACAACAAGGAATATACATACAGTTGTGTATCATCTATACATCAGTAATAAAATGAGGGGTTTAAAAAAAACAACAGGTGCTACAAGATAGACGGAGACAGGAAAGTCTGGTACTCGGGGAAGAACTAAGTTTTCTCATATTTGTGTAACATATTTGTGATTTGAAATGTCTGACATGTTTTGTGATAGCAAAGGAAAAGGGTGTGTTCTGCTGTTCTCATTCCACTTTCTCCCAGCAGGCCAGCATCCTGCTTTCCTAAGCATCTGAAATGAAGGCTCTTCGGGTCCAACACCTGAGTCCTTGAGGTATTAAAAGAAATACCATGTACAGATTGCACAGACAGGCAAAACACATTTACACAGTGTTAATGTAGACAAATGGCATGTTCAGAAGAATACCTAGCTACAAATTAATTAGAATTGTTAGGTCAATATAATTAATATAGTTAGTAATGTTAGACTACTCTAGTTAGGTGTGTCCTCTCCAAGAGACTGAAATCTCTCTCTCTCTCTCTCTCTCTCTCTCTCTCTCTCTCTCTCTCTCTTTCTCTCTCTCTCTCTCTCTCTCTCTCTCTCCCTCTCTCTCTCTCTCTCTCTCCCTCCCTCCCTCGCTCCCTCCTCCCTCCCTCCCTCCCTCCCTAACTCTCCCTCTCCCTCTCTCATACACACAAATGCACGTGCGTGCGCGCGCGCGTGCACACACACACACACACACACACACACACACACACACACACGGTTAAAAAATGTTTTATAACCCTAAAGCATTATAATAGCACGTGGAGTCCAGTGCAATAACACATCAATTTCGCCATGAGCACACCATTAAGAGTAGGAGTTTGCAGGACACTCCAGAGACACATAAAATGCAATCCTACTAGGGAAAATTTCTGATAAAATAGACGGAAAATATCCCCACTGCCAAAAAAGTGCTTATTTCACATTAATCCCAAGTTTAAGTCTGGTCATGACTGCACACACACACAAATGTGAATGTAACAAACAGGTTCTGGACTTTACTTAATGAATAAAACAGACTTAGTAGGGCTTGACTTAATAATCCTGCAGAAGACCAGGTTCCCAACACCCAGTAAATCATGCATGCCCTTGATTCCTGGGTCATCACTGCGCACCTCAGAGATGCCATGGCCCCAGAGCACCCCCCAGCTGAGGAACAACTGATGAATTCTCAGTCACTGGGAACTGACCTCCAGACCGGCTGGTTCTGGTCCTGTCCAGCTTTAATGATTGTCTCTTTGGGAATGACACCATTCAGCCATCTTCACTTTGAAAAACAAGTATATTTCATCATTATACTCAAGAAAGCTAGAAAAAAACCTGAGACTTATTAACCACCTATTAAAAGTCTACCCATCAACAATAGCTAATTTGAGAATCTTCAACACTCAAGGAAAGCAATTGGTGTTACAGAGTGTGGTGGCTAATGTTGATTGTCAGCTTGATAGACCTGGACCCACCTAAAAGACAAACTTTTAAATGTGTCTGTAAGGAGGTTTCTAGAGTAGTTTAATTGAAGGGTAAAATCCACTTTAACTGTGGACAGCAATATTGCCAGCTCCTTGATGGCAGGTCCAGGGAAGAGGAGAGAGGTCCTGGTCCTGCTGGGTTCTCTCTAGAGCTGAGCGGGATGGTGACTGTTGACAGCCCAAAAGAAACACACAGAGCCAGGAGTCTTATCGAAGCAGGAACTCAACTTTATGGCATCAGCTTCTTGCTTATATAAGTTCAGAACACAGGGAGGGGGATTTTTGGTGGGGCAAGATGACATAAGAGGTGGGAAAGGGTGACAGAGAGTATGGAGTGACAGAGCCATTGGCAAAGCTCTAAATCAGCAATGGCAGGGCAGAATTAGGGCCAAACAGGTCTTGCTGAGTCATCCTAATACAAAAGTGACAGAGACAGGTCTCAAAACTCAAGCCAGGCTCAGGTTTGTCCTCAAGGCCCAGACTGGGGCCAAAATGGGGCCCAACACAATATGCTACAGCATGAGATCTTGGCCTTGATTAAAAGGACAAGGCCAGTGTAGCACCTGAAGCCATTTGTCTCTCTTTGCCTGGTAAAATATGCAGTGTGGCTAGCTGCCTCATGCTTTCGCACCTGCCTTATCATGGCAGCCTGCATCCCTTTGAACTGTGAGCCAAAACGAGCCTTCCCTTCTATAAGTTGCTGTTGCTAGATATTTTTGTCACACCAGTGAGAAAAGCAAGAAACACCAACTGTCTTTCAGAACTACCCTTATAGAGGTCCCCTGGCAGTTGAGAGTCACAGAAGGGCGACAGTAAAGTTGATGGCAATTATAGGAAAGTAGTCACATGTCCTTCATTTCAAAGACCCTGATTTCTAAACTGTAGTCAACACCTACAAGGCTAAGAACAGGGAAGCTTTGCCTCCTTTCACACCACTGTGACAAAACACTGCACAGAAGCAACTTAAAGCATGAGATTTGCGTGGGGTCATGATGTTGGCCCACCATGATGGTGAAGGCATGAAGGAGCAGCTTAGCTCTTGGTGATGGTAGGAGTATACAGCAGAGGCTGTGCACATCATGGCCAAGAGGAAGCAGAGAGAGGTGATTGCCTGGGCTCTGGCGGCAGCACCTCATCCTAATTACCAAGTTTGCACCTCCGCGGTAAACGCTGGAGTGTATCTCCAGGGGAATGCAAGGTGCTGGTATTCGGCTGGTTTTTGTTTTCCTCTTGCCTTTCTGGAACATAAATTAAGAAATGCAGTTAAATGCCCGCTTCTGCAGTATAATCACGGGGCAGATACTGTGGCTGATAATGTTTACACACTGCAAACCGCTTTACTTCTTATATAGAGTGGGAGAGATGTGTTTAAATGTTTTTTCATGGCTCGTACTTGTAGATCTCTAAAATAGATTTGAATAATTATCCAGCATTACCATCACGACGCTTTCTTGAGTTATAATTAAAATGCATCGTTTTATTATACTTTCAATTTTTGCTCTAGAAAAATGTTAAATTGTAACTACACATTCAAGTTTAAATTAATGTACTCCTTCAAAAAGTAATTCAAGCCATCTTTTACCTATAAATATTATAATTTGGTGGTAGTGTGTGTGGAACGGGATTCATATAAATATTTAAATGAGTGCATGGAAAACGTTAAACACTTCTCCTAAGTTTAAGATTTGGTACACACTCTTTCAGAAATGATGACAAACATATCAATTTATATTTATCCAAGCTGACAAGACAGAATTTGAGCTTCCATATTCATCTGCTAACTCCTTCCTCCGCTGAGAAGTCTGCTTTCGTGAGGTTGCATGGCTGACAGTCATTTGGCTTCTTGGGCTGATCCACAAGACCAGTAGCATTATGGGAAGGAGCTGGGAAGGAGCTGGGAAGGCCAGGAAGATGCTCCTGAGCACCAGTTTCAATGAGCAGAGGAACAACGGGCTTTATGGACCATTTCATTCTGGAGTGCCAAGTAAACTAAGGTAAGAACTAGGGATTTCCTTGTAGACGAAGAATGTTAGCAGACTTAAGCCTCTTTGGGTTGGAAGGACAGCTGTGCCACATGTACAAGCAGTCATGTGAATTTATCTGGAAGGACTTGAAGCTGGGAGGTAAGCACAAACAAGGGTTGGCCATGTTCACTCAGAGACTTCAGTGCCAATCAAATGATGGCGCCTTTTATCCTGCTTACTTGGGTTGCTCTGCCTGGACAGGAAATGCGAAAGCTGACAACCTATAAGGCCACCATGTTCTCAAAGCACTTCCTGAAGACCTGGGACCCACTCCCACTCCCCAGTGAAAATGGCTGTGCTGATGCAAACATCCCCTCCAAAAAATGCCAATCCTCACACTGAACTTTTCCAGTGTGGGGAAGGTGCCAGGGAAGAAAATGTGCCCTTGCAGTAGAACTTGAAAGAATTTTGAATAGTGGTCTGGCTCACTGCTGGGCAGAGGCATCATCTGAGTACAGGTGAGGGTAGTGCCTAGCACAAATGCAAACCCACCTTTCACTGGGAAAACCCCTGTGCATATCACCGTAACTGGCTGTGTCCTGCAGGGGCTGCTTCTGAGGCTTTCATTTGGGAATCTTCATGTGAACACTGAAGGTCCTGTTTCCCAACTGGTTCTTGATTGGTCAATAAAGATGCAAGAGGCCAATGGCTGGGGAGAAGAGGAGAGACTTCCAGGTTCCCACAGGCAGGCTAGAAGAAACAGAAGGGGGAAAGGGACTTTGCCATGCTCCAGAGGGAGAAAGAGTCACCAGCTATGTGAGATCTCAGATGGAGTGGCCACTGGCCACTTCTCCAGGTAGAATATTAGAAACACAACTAATCTGAGGGCAGATGTAGGGTGTTGAACAAGGAGAAGGTAACACAACAACTAAGCAAAGGGCAGATTTAGAGTCTTGAGCAAGGAGTAAAGGAAAAGGCTCTCTCTCTCTCTCTCTCTCTCTCTCTCTCTCTCTCTCTCTCTCTCTCTCTGTGTGTGTGTGTGTGTGTGTGTGTGTGTGTGTGTGTGTGTGTCTTTCATTTATGGATCCAAGGGAACCAGGACAGTCTGGTAGCACAGTCCACCCAGAGCTAAAAGCAGGGTAGTAGAAACTACACGCTACAGGGTTCCTGCACATCTATCAGTTCCATGTCACAGCAGTGGCACGCCCAAGACAACAGACTTAGAAACTAAGAGATGCTTCTTTAGCTTATAAATTTGGAGGCTCAATATCCACGGTCTGGCAGGAGGGTGGTGGTTGGCTTTTATGCAGGTACCATTTTGGCAATGGCAGGAATGTATGTCCCCTTGATCTGTCACACCATTCGAGGATGAAAAAGGAGACATAAGGCAGTTAAGTCCCCACAGTTTTCTTTGAGGAAGACCTCCACTGACCTTAAGACCCTCTGCAAGACCCCATCTCTTAAGGGACCACAACACCTCCCAGGGAAACAAATCTCTTCTTGTGGACCTTTGCAGGCCAACCACTCAACATTCAATCCCTGAGCCATGATTGCATAATTGTTCAGTCAAGTAGCTTGGGTGAGGGCTGGTGAGGGGCCACTGCCCTTCAGCACAGTCCTCACAACTGTTGCCAGATGGAATGCAAGAGAGCTTTGATCTGGATATAAACAAGCCTGCAAATTTTCAGAGCCATGCTAGCCTCGCCCTCTGTTTAAGCCTTGGCACTGCTGTGGAAGAATTCTTAGAAGGCAGAAAAATGTAGTGTTAAAGTCACAGCCTCTTGAGTCAGAGGAGATAAGTGCCGATTCCACGCTTCCCCTCAGAGCCCTGATTAGCCTGCGACATTCTGGGGGTCACTTTGCCTCCATGACTTGCCTTTGTTGTCTACACAGGCATTTTCAAAAGAGCCTTTTTTGGTAAGGTGATGTGAGTGTCAGCTTGTGTTGCTGTGAAAAAACACAGAGAAGCTCAACTTAAAAGAGGGAACGGTTTACCTGGGCTCCCAGTTTCTCTGCTTTTGGTCAGTGGTCACTTGGCCTTGTCGCTGTGGGTCCTAGTGAGACAGGACATCATATTAGGGAGCATGTGGACTGATAAATGGCTCACCTTGTGGGAGAAAGGATGTATAAGGAGACAGTGAAGAAGGGAAGAGAGTTGGTCCTGTCAACTAGATACCAACTACTCAGTCTCTGTCAACCCCCTCAATAGCCCATCAAGTTATAAATCCATCCATGTCAGAGCCTCCATTTTACAAAGCCCATGAAAATTGCTGTCCTGGGGACCAGCAAGCAGGCAGAGCTCCCTGCCTTCACTGACCTTCATTCTAAGGGGCCCACAGTATCTCTCACCTCATTTCTTGTGCCAATAAACAAGGTAATGCATCTAAGCAGCTTGCACTAGGCCACCATTTTTAGAGCCCTAACAGCTGCTGTGGTTATTATTATCACAGTTGATATTATTTAGTACTAGCTTGGAAGCCCACAGGAAGCTCCTCACTCTGTGTCCCTTTCTTTGCCTGTGACTTTGGATTTTGCACCATATTCTCTCAGCAGTACAATAAAGTAAGATGAAATGGGGTCCTAACACAAACAACGAAACACACAAATAACCCAGTATTGACCGGACATCCAACCTATTTATCTGTATACCGCACTGTCCAATCTCAACCTCCCAGATAAAGACAGATACATGGAAACTTCTAGATATGAGGGTGTTCCAAATACCAGCAGTGGCATCAGTCAGAAAATTAATGTGTGTGCTAGGGTGGGGTTGTACTTGACATATAGTCATAATTAACAATGTTTATAGCCTTAATTTTAGCAATGAAATAGAACATTATAGTCCGAAGGCAGGAATCTAGAAAGTTATAAAGTGTGGGGGGTAAGGTGTTTCTATTTAAGGCATCTGAGTTTTTACAGCATGTAATACTGAATACTATTAAATGTTAATGTATTTCATTTTGCTTTGCTGCTGTTCTTGTTTAAGTTTCTTAGAAATTTATTATTTATGTATAAACTTGTTTTATATCCAAGTATATCTGTATAGCAGAGGAGAGCATTGGATCCCATGGGACTACAGTTAATTGGCAATTGTGAGCTGCTATGTGGGTGGTTAGAATTTAACTCAACCTCTGGAAGAGCAGCCATCTCTGAGCCATCTCTCCAGCTTTGGTTTGTAACATATGCTATGATGCTGGGGACAGTGCATTTTGTTTTGTCTGTCTGTCTGTCTGTCTGTCTGTCTGTCTGTATGTAGAAAACCCAAGTGAACTTTCCAATGTTCTGAGGTGCACACTGAGGCTTTGAGTTCAGAAGCAACTCGATTTTTAAGTGGAACTCTCCATTTTAAGCCATTCATAGTCTTGATGAAACTTTATCAGAATATGGAAAATTAAGCTCAGCCATTCCAACAACAGAAATAAGCATCACCAACAAACGTAGAGCAGCTAAGCTCCCCAAGTGCAATCACACAGAAATTCAGTTATGTGGCCGGGTAGGGTTAGGGGTCACTGCCTTCAGACCAGGGAACTAGAGGCAGTGGTAAGGTGCCAAGTGGTAAAAAATTATCCCTCTTTCCCCATGATACTAATGAAGAAGGAAACAACATTTGAGGTTTAAAGTTGTGATCACATAGAAGATTCTAGATTCCTGAAAACTCTCACCAAGAATTGGCTGGACACAGAGGGATTTGTCTCGTGTTGAGAACGATGTAGAGAAGGAAGATGACAAAACTGTAGCTACCACCCCATAGGGCCTCACCTTCATCATCCATGCTAAACCTGGAGTCTGTCACTTAAGGGAACTCATATTTCCAGTCGTGGAGACAGGAGCCATTGGATAGTCTTCTTCAGACATGTTTAAAGTTCTTGTTTACAATTATAGAATGTAAAATATACCTCTTAAAAGTATTTTTTGGGACTGTTCTAATTTTAAAAACATCTATAGTGATTATAAACCCCCAAATGACCATCAACCTAATGTGAAGTACTTTACACGAATGCCATTACCTACTCAGAATGGGCAGTGCAGCATGTGGACTCGTCATGCAGATTCTAGACCATGTGGTTTCAGGAAGGATTTCAAATGTAGCTACTCAGGAAAACAAAATACTAGGATAACTCAAGGAAAGCAGAAACCAAGCCCAGCCAGGAAGACCGACTTTACTACATTAGGGAACTTTTTGCCTAGAAAGATTTTTCTCAAGTGAAATTAAACAACTAATAAAACCCTAAAGCAAACAGCTAACCAATCATTAGTCAGCCAAATACTGAACCAATCAGCTAGCCTAACCAATAATCCAACCAACCAGTCAACCAGTCAACCAACAAGTCAGCCAGCCAGCCAGCCAGCCAACCAGCTAGCCAGCCAGTCAACCAGACAACCAACCAATAAACCAACCACTCAATCAACCATCCATCCATCTATCCATCCAGCCAACCAACCAGCCAGCCAGCCAGCCAGCCAGCCAGCCAGCCAGCCAACCATCTCCCAGAGAACCCCAGTCTCGAAGGCATTTCATCTTATTTACTTTTGTTTCAGAACTTTTGAAGGTGACTGTCCTCAGTAAGGGACTGGTAAATACTGTAGTAAATTAGATTAGCAGCAGAAAGCTTCTGAAAAGAGGAGAGATACATTCAAACGGCCTTTCTCATGGAGGTCCAAACAGATCTACCAAGTTGGGCTGATGCTGATGACCAGAGCAGAGATAGCTCTGGAAAACCCTAAGCAAATTCCACAGGCCAAAGAAAAGGAAAACTGATAAGTGGGGGAGGTGTCCTGCCCTATTAGGGATTCTCTTCTAAGTCCAATGAGTGTCCTTTCTGAGATCTGCTGTCATCTTACAGTGAGGCAGCACCTATCTGTCTTTTCATCTGTCATGTGACCCATGGCCAAGTCCCCTCTGATCCTTTCAAGTTCCATCGAGATAACTGAGCCTGCCAGATGGCTAGGCTGCGCCCTGACCCGTTGGGTTGCTCTACTGAGGTGGATAGTGGGTTGTGTGGTTGGGTTAGTGTTGGATTGGGAGGGCAGCAGGTCCTGTGGTTGGAATGTAATAATGGTCTTGCTTCCCTGCTAGGAATATTCTGTAGGACTGGGAAAGTTGAGAGTGCCACAGTACCTCAAGACGATAAATGTCAGGTGGATTCATTACTGGAGCCTAATTTCTGTGCTGAGAGACATTTTCTCCCCACAGGTCCTTGCAGGCAGAGACATTATCCAGAACGTTCGGAGCAGAGGCAGTATAATTCACCACATGAAAGAAAACCTTCACTAAGTTAAAATCTTTGCTGTGCTGGGGCATTGAAAATATTTGGAAAATAATCTTCATTCCACAGTTTAGTAACATCATTCTTTAAAACCACTAAGGCTGTGAACATTTTTCCCTTATCTAGACTCTCGTCCCCCACATGAAGGCCCATTTGCACGCTGTGAGGACATCTGTCTTGTTTATAATCCTCTTTGTCTGTCTTTATCAAATCCTTCAGCTGCGTGGATCACTGGCCATTCCCAGACATCCCATTTAATGAGTCTTCTCCAAAGGCTGCTCTATGGAGAACCTATGTGCCTGGAAGAGGTCGATGGTCTCACTTCAGCATGCTTTAAGAATTAACCAGGAATCACATAAAACTGACTGTATGCAGGCTCTGTCCCTAAATGATCTGGACTCGGGAACCTCAAGGGACTTGTATTTTCCCTGGAAAATACACGTCACTTACTGTGTCAGCCTGCAATCTAAGTGTGGGATCCGCTGCAACAAGACAAGACACTGACAATTGTCCCTTATCTGTGTGTCTTGTCTTTTGTATTCCAACAAATCTGTATATTTGGTTGCCAAGCTGTGTGGCAAATACATACCAGTAACCTACCAGTGACCCAGACAGTATCCTCAGAAAAGATGACTCCTGTTTCAGAGGGACATGGCCACTCCAAGTTGTGGGTCACACTGGCAGAATCAGCCCAGAGCTCAGTCCTCACCCTGCCGTTGGCCACCAAATATTTGAACACGTGTGCTGTCCTCACTGTATTTAATGTATGGAGAGTAAACTTTCCACATATATTTTAACTAATGAAACTTGGAGTATTTTGACATCCTCAAAGCCTCAGTTTCTAAGACTTAGGCAAACTCTGGGGGATTGTAGCAACACAATTATTCTCATGGAACTAATATCCACCACTAAGTGCAGAAGTTGTGAAGAAAACAACATGAGAGAGATGGTTTTTAAGAGCACCAAAGATGGAAAGGAAGAAAGATCAGGAAAACAACACAAGAAAGCCCAAGGTTGATTATTTAATTCATAAGTTTTTTTGTGTTTTGTTTTGTTTTGTTTTGTTTTGAGTGCCTAATGGATGTAAAATCCAGCTTGGGCTCTTGGAAGAGGAGAAGAAGCGATGCTATTGGCTGATGGCATGCCCTGAATTTGAGAGCCAAGTTAACTAGGTGACCACAGCTCTCTCTGGGCTTCCAGAGCAGTGCACACAAGCTCCTGTTCAAGCCCTGAGTCCTCCACCATGTCTTCCGTATTCTCCTGCTCTGCTTCCTTCCTACTGTGTGAACATCCACTTGAACTTCATGACCTTGGAGCTCAAGGAGGTCACGATCTGACTGCAGATTCACCTATCTCTTGTGTGTGACATAGAGGTGTGCATGTGTCCTGTGAGCTAATGGAGGTACACGAGAGTATGTGTGTGTGTGTTCGTGTGTATGTGTATGTGTGTATGTGTGTGTGTGTGTGTGTGTGTGTGTGTGCGCGTGTGTGGGGTTTCTTGTGTGCTACATGGAGGGGTATGCATGTATTCTGTGTATTACAAGGATGTATGCATGTTTCTTGTGTGCTACATGGTTGTATGAATGCCCCGTGTGCTACAAGGAGGTATGTGTGTTCTCTTACCGTGGAAAAGCACCTACCTACCTAGACAAAAATTATTCCACAAAGGTAAAGCAAGAAGTCTCAGTTCAGTCACATCAGTAGTTTTAAAATATGCATGTATTTAAATATATTCCTCAATTTCTGTACTGCTTTTGAAAAAAAAAACCCAGATGTGTAAAGGAAACTTTTTTTTTAAGCAGTAGCGTTATTGTTTCATTCCATTTTAAACTATATTCTCCCCGAAGAACATTCTGTGGGTGTGAGAAAAGTGGCAAAGAATGATGGCATCGTTTTTCCATTTTTAGCATCTAGTTAGCGTTCTTCCAGCATGCCTCACTCCCAGGTTTCAAGGCATGGGCCAGTGATCGTATTAACAACACTTAGTTCAAGCTTAGGCGGCAGCTGAGCCCTGCAGTGGACGGTGTGAGCTGTGATGCTGAGCACTGTGCTCAACTCGATTTTCAGATTACATTTTATATAGAAAGAAATCAGCTAGTTTCCTGTGCAGCTTCTAAGAAACCCTCTCAAAGACAGTCCCTCCCTAGGGACAGACACACTGAGGAACCTGCTACGGGGGGGGGGGGGGGGGTCCTTTGGAGCTCAAGATAAATAGACTTTTTATCCAAATGTACCACAGTTGAGAGAAAAAGAAGAGAAAGGAAAGAAAGAAGAAAAGAGAAAAGGAAAGAGAGAAAGGAAGAGAGAGGAAGAGAGAGAGGGAGAGCGAGAGAGAGAGAGAGAGAGAGAGAGCAAGAGAGAGAGAGGAGAAAAGAGAAAAAGAATGGAAAAAAAGACGTTTAAAGCACTAGGGTGGGTTTCCTTTCACCTACAGAGTTTCAGAATTCTCTCTCTAAAAAAAAAAGTATTGTTCAGGGGGAAAGGAGCACTCTTTGTATTACTGCAATTTCCTGAAAACACTAACTTCATAAAGCCTGGATCAGCTTTTGGTATCCTTTGACAGTCTCAATAGGGGTGAAGATCAAGGATTTCCCTGCTGACAACTTGCAAATGCTGCTCTAAGCTTCTGCTTCCCAGAGAGGAGGAAAACAGCAACCAAATTCACTCTGAGGGCAAATAATGGTCAACTGCCTGGATGACAGGACTGAGGTGGGCTGGCAAGGTGCCTGAATTATTGCAGGCTTGATTTCTGAGATTCCCTCCACCTCCCCCACCACACACCTGTGTTCCTGTTCCCTACCACACCCCAGTGTTCCCCCTCCCCACCACACACCTGTGTTCTCCCTCCCCACCACACACCTGTGTTCTCCCTCTCCCATCACATACCTGTGTACCCCCACCACCACCACACACCTGTGTATCCCCTCCCCGCCACACCCCAGTGTTCCCCCTCCCTACCACATACCTGTGTTTCCCTCCTCACCACACACCTGTGTTCTCCCTCTCCCATCACATACCTGTGTACCCCACCACCACACACCTGTGTTCCCCCTCCTCACCACACGCCTGTGTTTTTTCTCCCCCACCACACACCTGTGATCTCCCTCCCCACCACACACCTGTGTTTCCCTCTTCTACCACACACCTGTGTTTCTCCTCCCCCACCACACAGCTGTGTTCCCCCTCCCCCACCACACACCTGTGTTCTCCCTCCCCACCACACAGCTGTGTTCCCCTTCCCCCACCACACACCTGTGTTTCTCCTCCCCCACCACACAGCTGTGTTCCCCCTCCCCACCATACACCTGTATTTATGGCATCTGGTTCTTCATGCCTGTCCTCTCCGGTTCTGTTTTGTACCTCAGCTTCAAGAGCCAAGTCTAGTTTATTTCCTTCTATGTAGTTGATACCAAGATTTTGAGCCTGTTGAGGGAGATCACTTTTATTATTATTAATTTGAAAAGCATCTTGATCTGTAGTGTTTCAAATTTAGAATTCCATTTAAAAGCAAAATGGAAACAAAGAGAGAAAATGCAGTCTGTGTGCCTCAAGTTCCAATGAGTCTCAGATGCATTCCATAGATTATTTTGGTTTAGTTTTAACAAAATATAGCATTAAATCACTCTAATGAGCTGTTTCTGCCCATCTCTCAGCACAAGGTCATTAGGTACATGACAATCCCTTTCTGAGATCTTCACTATCTCACAGAGATGCCAATGAGAGGTCCTGGTGGTTTTCCATAGCAGAAGATAGGACAGGGTGATCCAGAGGGAAGCAAGCAAGCCATTTGTCATTCATCTAGGGGCTCCAGAAACTGGTGGCTTTGGGGCAGTAGGGACAGACCTCAACTCAAAAGTGGAGTTCACCACCCCTTCCTTCTGCTCTCATGGGTACCGCCTCTCATGTTTTCAGGGAAAGAAAGAAAACCCTGAAATTAGCATACACATTTAAAATGTGTCATTAAATGAATTGTGCTTTTTTTTTTTTTTTTTTTTAAGAGTAACAGCTGCTTTTTTAATTAATAAGAGATACAGATTCAGGACACTCACCAGATCTCACAGCACACATAGCGTCCCCCATGACAGGCCAGCAGCTCTCTTCCAGTGCGTGATGAATACAGACAGCAAGGTGAAAGCAACCAGGTATCTGCACGTGACTGGCTTAGAGTTACGGTGTGATATGCTAATTATACAGGAACAGCTCCTGTCCCGGCTTCCAATTAGGGGTCTGAACACCTTCGTCAGTACTTTACACCATTGTTAGCATGGCTAATTATTTATCTTGGATGTACTTTCTGTGAGAGCTGGTATTCGGGTGAGCGGTAAGTAGGTAGACTCCAATCCAGCACTGGGTGGACAAAAACAGGTTCCAGACAAGGCGTAAGTCTGAGCTAACATGTCTGTAGAGAAAAGCGATGCTTTGAAAGTTTTGGAGTGGGGACCATTAGGCCACCCAGCCATCATGGAAGCACCCGCCAGCCTGCGCACCCAATTCCCAATGCTGTCGAATCTCCAACACACCTCGGAAGGCCTTCTGAGACTCGGGGGATGCTCTGAGAAATGTGCCCCCCAGACACAGTCGTCAAATCTAACCGAAATGAGCCCTCTCCTTCAGGGAGCCACCAAGGTCAGAGCTTGTTCTTGTGGGGGCTCTAGAGTCCTAATCTGGGATTTACTGTGTTGATAAAGCTGATTTGCATCACCGAGCTGGTGAGTTAGAAGACTCTTTGCTGCTGGTTGATGGTTTTGCGAAGTCTTATCTGTGGAATGCTTATTAGCTTTTTTTTTTTTTTTTTTTTTTTTTTACTTTATGGCTTCTGTATCCTAAGGAACTAACAGCTGTGTACTCTGGGTGTTCATAAGTGCACCCCCGTACAGCAGGGGAATGCATGTCTGCTCTCCACGGTCAAAGACGACAGAGAGGAATGAGATTGCATAGGGAGCTTCATTAGCACAGGCGGTCTTGAGTAACTCCCTGGAAATGGGTTTGTGGGTAAAGGTATTTTACAGATGTTTTGGGTTCCACAGAGACATTCTAAGCTGGGAAGGATCAACTCTGGCAGCTGTATTAAGAAAAACAAAAACAGAAACAAAACAAAACAAAACAAAACAAAACAAAAAAGCAGACAAGACTCTCTTCTGCTGGCACAGACTTCAAAAGTGCTTCTCCTGTCAGGCCCAGGGTGATGGGCAGCCACAGGGCCACCTCCATTGTTCTGCAGATGAGGAAGTGTGAGTGTCAGAGCTGGGTATGGCGCAACAAAACCTTGTCACAGGAGAATCGATCAATTGATCACAGACCAAGCCAATGAACTACAGTGAAAAGAAGCCTACTTGAACGCATAGGGATGACGTCCTACCTTGGACGCTACAAAGAAGTACTCTCTGAGAGCCTGGGTATGAGATCTTAAAGTCAATACAGTGTGCTCAGAGCCCAACAAAGCGAAGCCCTAGCAAAGAGGAGGGTGACCTTGGACAAGGGCTCGACCAGGATGAATGAAAGGCCTGCCTTTGTGTCTTGTGGGTACACACAGCACTGCCCTATGGAGGTGTACTGAGTATTTCTGGGGAAGAAGGGAGGGAGGCTATGGCATGAGGAGAAGTGGAAAGGAATGGATAGAGAGGAAGACATTTTTATTGGGGTGTGAGCAAGGAATACTGCAAAACTCATCTAAGCAGCTGTCCCAGGAAGGAGCCCCCTGTCACCTGGCCCCGGTGCCTGCTCTGCCGTCCAGGTGTATCTCATTATGTAACCAGGCAGTAGCCCTATCAAGCTCAGGGCTCTCGTTCTGCCGACCCGACCCTCAGCATCCTTCTGATGGTTTCACTTCCCAAGCAGCTGGTCTACAGGGAGAGGACGTGTTGGTCAGGATGAAGCAAACATCTGGTGGGCTTGACACTTATATTACTCACTGTAAATTAATGAACTGGCACTCAGGTTTCCCGTGTCAGTCTCCTGTGAGATGTGTTAACACGAGTCAGTGCTCTGTAGCCAGAACCACTCTGAGACTGAAAAATTCAAGTCGGTCGATTGAAAGTCCCGACCTGAACAGGGCTGGAGGATCACTCAATAAACCTTCTGGAAGCTTTAAGGTGAACGACATCTGTAAAGATGAACACACAATGGCATCCTTTACAAACACTTACCGTAAAATTTTGAGGCAGTGTGTTGTGACCCAGACTTTAGGTTGGTTATTGGGATTTTTTTAGGGACTGTTCTCATTCACGGATTGACTCCGTAGACAAATGAAAAGGCAGAAGGGGGACCGCCCAGACTCCAGAGCCTTGGACCAGTCGTGGTAAGGCAGGAAGCAGACTCGAGCCTTTTCACTAATGAGAAACTATCAGGCAAGTACTGAAGAACTAAGAATCTGTGTACAGTACAGGTGGGTGTGGTGACTGAGGCAGGAGACTTGCCGCAAGTTAAAGCCCAGTCATGACATGTATAGAAATTAGTTTTTAGAGGGGCAAAGGGGGTAGGGAAAGCAAACCAGACCCCCCTCCCCCGCTGAGCTTTTGAAGGCACCACAGAACTGTTCCCTAACTGACTTCGTCTTACTAGGTGACAGTGACAATGTAACAGATGTGAGATTGTCTCGTTCAAATGAACTCACTAAGTAAGAAGAACAAAGACAGGGCACAAACGAGAGAGCTAAGCTGCATGGCCCAGAACCTTCTATCGGGACACCTGGTAGGCCTGTGGGGGGGGGGGGGTAAGGATATACTATAGAAGGACCTGTGGGGAACACAGGCACGTTGTATGTGCAACACCAAATTATATAGGAAGCGTGTAAGGAGAGGATTTGCCAGACAGCATGCTTCTGCTCCACGGAGCAAGCCTGTGCTTGCAATGCAGAGCACGTTCCCTAGGGGGTGCTGTTTCTGCATGCCCGGTGTAAATGGCAGCCCTGGGGGCTCCCTGAGGAAGAGTGGTCGGAAGAGCACCTTCCCGGGGACATTTTGAATTACAGAGTGAGACCCACAGGCACGGAAATAAAGGAAATAATGCATCTCCCAGGCTAACGGCCCCGTTTCCCATTTTCACATCCATTACCTTCCTTGGATTGAGTCATTCCAATTCTGACAAATCTCACAAAAATTGCAAATGCGGTCGGTCGTCTCCGACTGCCAGGTGGATAGGTTCCCCTTGCTATTTAGTTTACCTCGATTGGGTTCTGGGTCCGAATTGCATACATTTTCTTTATTAGGGGTGACTGGTGAATGATGAGGGTCCTTCCACTCCAGGGAGTGTGACCACGTTGGGTGCCTGCCACATCCCAGCATCACTCAGAGAGCTGTCTGTGGCGGGGAGCTGGAGGAAATCACATCCACAGATAATAACACAGTAGGGACCGTGCCTAGGAGAGGGGGGAAGGATAATACCTGAGTCATTTGTGTGCTGTTTCCAGGAAAAACGAGTATTTGGGAAATACAAAGGCATTTGATAATTCTGAACAGCTCATTAAGTTACCCGGCTCATTCCCAAAGAGAAAAGGCTTCCAAATCTGCATTCATATTGCTAAAGGGGAGCATCAGGAATCACTCTGGCGCAGATTTTTGGCCAGCATCAGGATGTCTTTTTTTTTTTTTTTCTGAAGACATTCCTTCTATGGCCCGCTGCTTGCTGCTTCATAACACTTGACAAATTCACGGTTCTTAAAAGCCCCCATAAATGTTTGGTAAATGGCTCTGTTTTATCAGGGAGTTCTCTGAGCCTTGTCCCCGAGAGTCACCGTGTTTTCGTTCTTCAGTCCCTGTTTATCGTTATTTTTATGCATTTTCCAAGCTGAAAGCCTGTCATTATTAGGATCTGCATGCTTGTCATTAAGACGACGTTACAGAAGATCCCCATCTGCAAGCTGCACATCCCACAGTCTGAAGATTCTTACTACTCCCAACAAACTCATAAAAAAAGGGAACCAACAAAACCCTCCCCGGAGAGATTTTTAAGACACCCAACCTTGTGTGTCGTGCCGGGAATACATACACGCATGTGTTCACTTCTCGGAAGTGGCTTATGCTAAGGCCAGACCCAAATCAGGCCTGGGTTAACGGCCGGAGAGAAGCCAGAGAGTTCCATTTAGACCGGAGTAATTTCCGGGTCTTCTGTGGGTGTGGGAGAGGCAAGAGGAGAGGAGACCCGGAGGAGAAGTGAACGGTGATGGAGGGTGGGGGAGGGGCCGGAAGGAAGCACAGTGAGTTAGTAAAATTGCACTAGAAACCTGAAATTATAGACCTGTTTGGAATATTAATCCCCACAGCTGCAAGAAGGAGGCCAGCCGATTGAAACTTGCTTGGAATACTTTCCCGGACAAGTTCTATTAAAAATGAGATAGTGTACTGTAAATACAGGCCCGTGTGTCCCGGCATTTTGTCAGAGCTCCAGGGCCTGATTCATTTCCAATAGCACAATCCACTGGATATTATACCGGGTCTGTAAGGAGCAGCCGGCACGTGTTTCCATCACTCAGAATGGCCACCTTTTTAAACATGGGCATGTAAATGAAATATCTCCTCCTGTCAAGCCCACCTCGGGCCTGGTACCCAGCAGAGGCTGACAAGCTGCCTTCTGCAGAGGGAATCAGAGTCTATGCTAATGATGTGTATCAATCCACAACACTCACACTCAACCTTAATACCGACTAGAAGTCAGGTCAGCTGCGCGGCATCCACCTCTAAGAAGAAAAAAAAGAAATCCAACTAGAAACCAATTTTCTTGAAGAGCTGCTGGCCTGTGTTTAATTTCTACCTCGGAATTCCACCTTTTCAGAGATTATTTAATAATTGCAACCAGGACAGGCTGGGTGACCACACCGAGGAAATACTTCTCCTACTCCAATCTTGCAGCCAGGCTTCAGGAGGATCTCTAAAATATTTCATACTACTTGGAAAGTGTCTGGACTTTGGGGGCTGTTCATGGTTATTCCAAAGAGAATCCTCCCCAAGTGACATGGGGGGGGGGGGCATCTACCTTCAGCCAGTGTAGTAATCTCGGTGCCGCCCAGGGAAATCTCTGAGCTCTTCTCCGAATTCCTCATTCATTTCCAGGATGGCCACACCTGACACTAGCAGCATCCGCATTAAATCACCCTGTGTGAGGGAGCGAGCCCTCCCCTCATAGCTGAATTGAAACAGTTTCAGCAGGCATTGCAGGTACCTCAGCTCAGCAGAGGAGATGGTAGTAGCTTAATAGAGACAACTGGTAGCTCAGCCTCCCCATGGGAGCTCCCAAGCCATTGCAGAGTCTGAATTGAGGAGAGAAGCAGATTAGTGTCAGGGAACCCCTAAACTACTAAGTTACACTCGGTGCTGAAACTTGCTCCATCCCGGTCCCCACTCTACCTAACTACTGCAGGAAGTGTGTCTTTTGACTCTTGAGAATCCACAGCTAAAGCCCGGAACATCACATCTTATCTGACCAGTGTGTTACTGCTTCTCTTTATGTGACAGTTCAGGGGGCTCTCTTAGAGATGGGGCAAGAAACGAGCATTTCTGGCCATGGGAGAAGGAAGCAGCCACAGCTAGAGAGCATGAGAGAGCTACCCTCCAAGCACGCGGGCTTGAGATGGCTCTGGAAAAAAATAGAATGTGGTAAAGAAAATAAAAAGTAGCTAGGAACATCAGAACATTGGGTGAAAGGTCGCAAGGCGCATGTTTCTGTTCTACAGAATATTTTTGGGGGGTCTGGGTCCTTGTGCGCATGCCCAGTACATATGGGTGAAATGTAAGTTATGTGGGGAAGTCATCTTTAGTGTTGTCTGTCGGTAATAGTTCCTGCTCACAAACCCTGGCGACTCTCATCCGCAGCTCTCACCACAGAGGTAGTATCTACCACGGGGCAGGGAGTATGTGATCACGTGGCCTTGCGATTACCCGATGCGGGTCATATCCTGTGTAAGTCCTTGGACACTTGGCAGAGTTATTACTGGGTTGTAAATCCAGGATTTTAACACTTACAAAGCCCAGTGAACTGCTAAAGCCCAAATGCGGTTTCAGGGAATGACAGCGATAAAGCTGTTTGGGAATCGCCGGGGGTCCTGACCAGTCAGGGGTGGGTCCCTATAGCCCGCACTTCCACTTTGGCTTCAGGGGCTGGATAGGGGCTGCCTGGAGCCTACCCTATCCATCCTCAGTTACCAACTGCAGGTGTTCAAACGTAGATCCCAAAGAGACGTGTCCATGTTCTGACCTCCAGAACTTACAAATGTAAAAGGAGGCCCTTATGTACAAAAGGAACTTTCCAGGTCAAAGTAAACAGAGTTACCGGGAAGGATCATCTGAGAGGCCCTAAATCCAGTGACAAGGATTCTTGAAAGCAAAGACAAAATGAGATTTGAGTAGAGAAGAGATAGCTGAAGCACAGAGAGCAACGATGCTGCCCAAGCCCAGATGGCTTAGAGCCCCAGAAGCTGAAATCATCAGGAAACGTGCTCCCCTGGACCCTCTAGAGAAGCACAGCCTACCCGGGGCTTCACTATGGATGTCTGATCTCAAAGTGGAATCTGAGCACTCACACCCTCAGGAGACCCACACCCTACCGGGCTGTTTGAGAAGCCTTCCTTACCTCATACCAAGGATAACTCATGCCATGAAAACTCTTAACTCAGTAGACATTGCCCAGCTTCAGTTAGCCAAAACCACCCATCACAATGAAGAGTCACATATGACACACCTCCTGAAGTCCAGGAATTCCCATGGACCTCTGAGCTTGTATCCTAGAACACGTTTAGGTCTCAGGGCTGAGACCTGGATAGCTCCCCAATTCCTTCCTTGACCTCCTAGATACCAGTGTTGCTTTTGGGATACCCTTAGGGTGTGTGAGTGGATTTGTCCATGTGATAGAAGCCTCAGGCACATTCTGACCCTTCCTGAACAATGCATACCTGTGAGCCAGGAACTGATTCCTGGCCCCTTCCGTGCACTGAAAGGCTAATCTCTTGTTCTCTCTCTCTCTCTCCCTCTCTCTCTCCCTCTCTCTCTCTCTCTCTCTCTCTCTCTCTGTCTCTCTCTCTCTCTCTAACTGTGTGTGTGTGTGTGTGTGTGTGTGTGTGTGTGTGTGTAGTGTATGTGTGTGTATGTTTCAGTCTAGGCACACATTCCCACATGTGTTTATAGAAGTCAGAGACAACCTCAAGCTTTCTAGGTTGTTCGATCCACAGTCTGTTATTCTGCCTCTGTTTATGCCAGGCTATATGCTCAAGTTGTCTTTAAATCCTCTTGTGTCCACCTCCCCGCTCTTCATATAAACACAGGGCTTGCAGCCGTGAACTACCACATGCACCTTTTCATGGGTCCTGGAATCCAAACTCAAGTTCTCACACTTGTACGACAAGGGCTTTACCCAGTGAGCCACCTCCCTAGCCCAGTTTAGGATGCTCTGTTATTAAAGTCCCCCAAACATCTAAGATGCTAATGTACACTTGTCTGGTCCTAGCCCCTCAAGCCCCAGGTTGACAGTGCCGTTGACAACGTCCATAGTGGCAGTGTGAGCTCATTTCCAGCTGGACGTTCACAGGGTAAACAAAAGGATTGTGGGTGGATAGACACAAGCTTCCACTCAGCATCTGCCTGTCAGAAAGAGCCTTGCTTCTCTTTCCTTTCCCTCCATCTGGCAAGGGAAGCATCTAGTCCCCTGTTAGCGCGTACTTGTAACGCATTAAAAGCCCTCACACCAGCTTCCAGGCCGCTCTCGCTTCCTCACTTCTCCCCACCCTGGAACCAGCAGCGCTCTTTAAAAGAGGTTAGGCTGTTCACCACTTTCCTCTGTCTTCTCTGCTTCCCAAGAGGCTGTGTCCCAAATGCTTTCGACTTCTCTCCATCCCCCAGAGTTCGCCACGACAGAGCTGGACCTCTCCATGCAACCTTCATCTTTCCACACATGGAGCTATATCTTGCTTGTTGCTTCATCGTGGCCTCGCTGACAGTGCCTAATTTTTGTCCCCAAATAAGAATATTAATTTCCTCACTCAGGATGATATTTTCTAGTTCTAACCATTTGCCTAAGAATTTTGTGAATTCATCATTTTTAATAGCTGAGTAGTACTCCATTGTGTAAATGTACCACATTTTCTGTATCCATTCCTCTATTGAAGGACATCTGGGTTCTTTCCAGATTCTGGCTATTATAAATAAGGCTGCTATGAACATAGTGGAGCATGTGTCCTTCTTACCGGTTGGGGCATCTTCTGGATATATGCCCAGGAGAGGTATTGTGGGATCCTCCGGTAGTACTATGTCCAATTTTCTGAGGAATCGCCAGACTGAATTCCAGAGTGGTTGTACAAGCTTGCAATCCCACCAGCAATGGAGGAGTTTTCTCTCTTTCTCCACATCCTTGTCAGCATCTGCTGTCACCTGAGTTTTATGCCCCAGTGTAGGGGAACTGAGAGGGTGTGGAGTGGGTGGGTAGGTGGAAGAACACCCTCGAAGAAGCAGGGGGAGGGAGGGCGAGATAGAGGATTCCCTGGAAGAGGGGAAAGGAGATTACATTTGAAATGTAAATAGGAAAATATCCAAAAAAGGAAAAAAATAGAATATTAACTTCCCAGTCTATTCCCCTGTTTTGCAGTTATCCTATACATCTGTGTCTTAGTAACTTTCTATTCCTTTAACAAAACACAGTGACAAGGCACCTTGGAAATATTTCTAAGGACTTATTTCTCCAGTTTAGGGGGTCATCTTCCTCCAAACCATCCCATTCCATGCACTGACCCCTGTAGGCCTGTGGACATAGAAAAAGGAAAATGCACTGAGCTGAACTTTAAAAGTCCCCATATCCTTTCAGGCTCAATGCAGTTTAAATGTCTGAAGTCTCTTCTGAGACTTTGAGATTGTATCTTAATTATGACATTTCCCCCTTTGCTTTCCTCTCCACAAAACCTCCTACATAGCCCTCCCCACTCTCCTCCAAATTCATGGCCTTGTTTTTAAAATCAATTGTTATTACATGTACATATATATTTTGTATAAATGTATGTGCCCAAATATAACCCATTGAATGCATAAAATGTCGCTTGTATGTATGTTTTCAGGGCTGACACTTGGGCCGCTGGGCAACCAATTGGCATGCCCATCCCTGGGGAGGGTGGCCCACTTTTGCCACTCCCGGCTTTACCCAGTTAAAAGTTTTTGTTGATGTGGTTTTTGTTTATATGTTTCTTGTTTCAAGACAGGATCTCTCTACACAGCCCTGGCTGTCCTATAACTCACTATGTTGAACAGGACAACCTAGAACTCGCAGATACACACACACCTACCTGCCTCTGCCTTGCAAGTTAAAGGCACGAGACACAGCTCCCAGCACAAGGCAACCTCTTAATTGCAAACCCCTGTAAAATGAAACTCTGAACAGGAAACCACATACTTCAACCATGCAATGCTATGGAATATGCATTACCATCCCAAAGGAGAAAATGGGGACATAGTGAACACCAAAGCAAGATCAAAGCCCACCAGGGTAAACCCTAAACCCATGTCTGATGTCAGAGAACTTAGATGGCCCCAACCTTCACGATTTTCTGCCTACAACCAATCTACAAGCACAGGTGATACATATTCCATATGCAAGTTCAAACAAATGTGAGTCAGCAGTGCTGATTGCTGGCCCTCCTACGAAAAAAATTAAAATAGCCACAGCCAGGGAGAAATAAACTGTTTTTGATGCTCTGTTCCATAAAGACATAAAACAAATATGTGTGGTGCCCCCTCACAATGCCAAGCAGGTATTCTCACAAAGCAGGGCAGAGCCACACACATTGTCCAGATCTGTGTCCTGTCCTCAGATGTATTCTTATCTTGTACACAAAGAAATGCTGAAAGGATCCAAGAATGAGCCCAGGGCTCTCACTGGTCTGTAGGTCCAGTAGCTCAGCTTGTCATCCTCGCCTACAGCATAGGGGTCAAGGCAGCGTCCATTGTGGTGCTGTCTGTGAAGATGAAACAGACGGCTCCTGAACAAAGCTGGGCTCCATGGGCGTTCCTGGGCTCTGACCTCTCACGGGACGCAGGGATTTGAGGACACTTTTACCACATGAGGCCAACAGTCTCAGAAACTCGTGACTATGACTAAACCCCCTCGCTGGGAACTCGGGTCTCAACAATATTGAAATTTTCACAACCTTTCGATTTCTAATATTTTGGTAGTTGGGAATTGTAATGTTTAACATTTCTTCAGGTTTCCTTTGGATTTCATTCAACTGTATCCTCCTGTTTCTTTTAATTGAGGCGAAATTTACATAATATAAAATGAGTCATTTCAATGTGAATAATCTGATGATATGTAACACTTTCACGATATCACACAGCTCTTCCACATACCAGTTACAAAACCTCTCCTTCTCCCCAGGAGGAAATCCTGTATCCAGGAATCAGATACTCTGTGACCCCAGTCACCACAATCCCCCTGGGACCCACCGATTTCCTTCCTGTCCCTGTGTCTCTAATAGCACACCCTACACCTGTCACTACAGGGACTCTTAGAATGTGTAGCTATTTTGTATCATTTCTGGTAAACAGCATACTGTTTCCAGGATTCATCTGGGTTGTAACATGTGCCAGCCATAGATTTATTCACTTTATGGCCGAATATTATTTCATTATGTATGTATTCCAGAGTTTGTTCACTCAATATTGACAGGCCCTTGATAGACACTTTAAAAAAAAAGATTTATTTTATTTATTTTATGTACATGAGTACACTGTAGCTATACAGATGGTTGTGAGCCATCATGTGGTTGCTGGGAATTGAACTCAGGACCTCTGCTCAGTCCGGCCCTGCTCGCTCCAGCCCAAAGATTTATTTATTATTATATGTAAGTACGTGGTAGCTGTCTTCAGACACTCCAGAAGAGGTCATCAGATCTCATCACAGATGGTTGTGAGCCACTATGTGGTTGCTGGAATTTGAACTCAGGACCTTTGGAAGAGCAGTCAGTGCTCTTAAGCACTGAGCCATCTCTCCAGCCCTTGATAGACACTTTTGCCCATCGTGAACAATGCACTACGAATACACATACCTGTGCTTTCGGTTCTCTGACCTCCAAGCGGAATTAACTGGTTTGCATACTTAGTCTGTGTTGAGGTTGACAAACTCACAACTCTGTGAACTTGTTGAGGGTTTCCTGGTGGCTGCACTATTTACATCATTCCCTCCACATGTGGCCTGTGACCTTCAGGCTGGGTTGTTTGATGGCAGATCATCTCCCTGTGCTGAGACACGAATGAGCGTCCTCTAGAGAAATACACAGCCAAATCCTTTGCCTGTTTCATTTGTTATAGACAGATAAGTGAATATTGTCCATATATTGACAGGAAAATAAGCATTGTTTATATAATCAACATGCAAATCCCTTGTCAAACACGTGATTTACAAATGTTTCCCCTGGCCTCGTAGGGTCTTTAAATTTTCCTTATTTGATTAGAATCTCACATGTTAAGCATGACTGGAAGCTTATACAACATCAGGAGGAGAGTTGCTCTTAGGAAGTCTTGAGACTGCTTCCCAAGTCATATGGCAAACCTTGGATTCCTCACATTCACAGGCAGGAGACTGGAATGAATGGGAAGTTATTCAGGAAAAATGACTTAGAAAGTCAGAATAGCTGGTAAGAGTTTCCTGGGATTAAACTCTAGGTCGTCTTACTTAACAACTGTGTAAGTCTCGGCTGATTTGAGGACTCTTCGTCATCGTGTGTGTGTGTGTGTGTGTGTGTGTGTGTGTGTGTGTGTGCTTAATGGGATCCATCATAGTATATATCTCACAGAGCTGCTGTCATGAGGGCCACAGAGATACTGCAGTTAACAGGTATATTGAGAACAGGAGCTAACCATAATATGTTTGATTGTGAAATCTCTTTTTTAAAAAATGCACACACAACAGCATGTTATAGCCTCTTTGGGAATAGATTAAAATTAGCAGAGTTGATATGGCCAAGTGGCTATTGCCTTCCTTGGAAGATACGTTCCTGTTCAGATTAGATCCTCAGAGGAAAGGCTTCTCTCCTCCTCACATGCAGGCGAGCAGATCTGTTGATCTGGAGCCACAGCTATAACCAGAAGGCAAGATGGTGAGACCAGCAGTCTGCCAGGTCTTCTCTGTGCTGAGAGACTTGAAAAGAAAACTGGCAATAATAATAAATTAGCCCCAAACCTCAATTAACTGTTAATTCTGTATTTCCTGAATAGCCCTGGTGTCTTTATCATCTTCCCGAGGAAAGAAAAGAGAAGAAAGACTTCCAGCTCAGCCCAGCTCATGCCACACAAGACTCCTCTGGGGCATGCCAAGGGCAGTCTCCCTTGATGATGATATGGAAAGACTTAGCAGGATAGGATCCTACATGATGTAGTTAGGTCCACAAGGCATCAGCAAGCAACTCAGAGGAGGAGGCTGAGATTAGAGGCTGCTCTCCTCTGAAAAATGTCCTATTTAACATGGCTTGGGGGCAGAGCAACCATTCTTACCCTGGATGAGACATGTCCCGTGCTTAGGTGAGTGTAGTCCTCCTCCTGTGACTGCTGAAGGACAATGTGCAGTTTGGGGGTCAGGGGTGATGTGGACCTCCTCACAGTGACTGCTGAAGTCGTTTCTGCTGTGGCACAGGGGTGAATGGCCCTCATAATCCTCCATGGGGTTATTTCTGGTACCCAGCTAAGAGCTACACAGTCACTGCTGAGGGGGTTTCAGGTCTGTGGCTCAGCAGCAGTGTGGCCATCATGTTTGCATCCCCTACGCGACATTCACCAACAATCAAGCCAAGTGACACGAACGAAGAACCCTTGTGGGCCCGTTGGTGAACTTACCTGCTACTCAGGTAAATAGGTCAGACACTCGAATAAATGTGGGGATTCCCAGCAGTCCCTCCTCTTGCTTTTGATGGTAGACTGTGATATGGAGCTGTGAAAGAAATAAATCTTTTCTTCCCTAAGTTGCTTCTTGGTCATGGTGTTTCAACCCTGCAATGGTAACCCGAAGCCAAGCTCTTAGACATTGAGCCATCTCTTCAGTACCTGTTTTTATTATCGATTATTGCCCATAGATGCTGTTTTAGTCACTGCTCTATTTCTGTGAGGAGACACCGCGATCAGGGAGCATGGTAGCAAGCATGGTAGTGATAGAGCAGTGGAGAACTTAATATTCACACGCAGGGAGAGTCTAGGCCTGGTATGCATGTTTGAAACCTCGAAGATCACCCCCAGTGACACACCTCCTCCAACAAGGTCATGGCTCCCTTATAGTTCTAATCCTTTCTAGGAGGGCCACTTTCTGGTGACTAAGCATTCAAATATATGAGCCTAAGGGAGCCATTCTGTTATTTTTATATACATGATCGAACAGTGCCTGTAGCTATGCACAGATATGCCACCAATAAAGTATTTATAGGATGATTTCTGTGCTTCGAGTGACGATGATGATAACAAACCCTTCATGAGTGAAAATGTGACCAATAAGCAAAACTTCACATGCTGTCAAATTCCAAAAATGAATCTGAGGCATAGGGGAAAAACAACATTTCCATTCAGTGTCAGAAATTCTACACGTAAGCACACATCAGTCTAGGTCCACCTTGAAAAGACCAATCTGGAGCAGATGTGTGACTTGGTTTAAATCAGTGGCTTTCAACCTTCCTAATCCCACGACCCTTTAATACAGTCCCTCACGGGGGCTGGAGAGATGGCTCAGCAGTTAAGAGCACTGACTGCTCTTCCAGAGGTCCTGAGTTCAATTCCCAGCAGCCATATGGTGGCTCACAACCATCTGAGTTCAATTCCCAGCAGCCATATGGTGGCTCACAAGCATAATGGGATCTGATGCCCTCTTCTGGTGTGTCTGAAGACAGCTACAGTGTACTCACATAAAATAAAAAAATAAAATATTAAAAAAAAATACAGTCCCTCATGTTGTGGTGACCTCCAACCATAAAATAATTTAGTCAGTATTTCACAAATGTAATTGTTAGGAATTGAACTGGAATGTTATGACTGGTAAGGCAAATATCTGACATCCAGTATATCTGATAATGTGACCCCCATAAGAGGGTCATTTGATACCCCTAAAAGGGTCGAGACCCGCAGGTTTAAAATATTTGCTTGATATTTATGAGGCCCAAATTTGATCCCAATCATGGGGGGCGGGGAGTAATACAGTTGCAATTTTTATTTAAATAATAGTTGTAATGTGGCAAAAATAATCCCCAGGGACCATCATTCAGCTGCTAAATGTCGTTTACTTCCAAAACAATGTCTCTATTAAGTCTCCATTGCATTCAGAAGGGGAACGTGACCATCGAGTCCCCTGTTCCTGGTTAGCTTTCTGGGGACTTTTCCTGCCTCCTCTGGCACTCACTCGCCTCCTCTCCTAGGCGTTGGCCAGAGAAAGCCCTTCTGCTGCCTTCAGGAGCAGAGCTCGGTCCTCTCTGTGGAGCCTGTCTCTAGGACCCCAGCTGTGTCCAATCACCATGCTGTCTGGTGCGCACTGCTTCCCATTCCCACTTCCGGAAGTCCGGTGCTCACTCACTCTTTCCGTCTGAACTGTTTCACGCTGTCCCACTCCAAGGTTATTCCCACTTACTAACTTCACGTGTGTTGGAAAAGACAGAGCTTATCTGAGACGATGCCGCCCAATCTCCTTTCTGCAGATGTGTGCTAGACGTGTGCAGATGGCTCTACGGCTCTGTGGTAAATATTTCATCTCTTCCTTTCTTCTGACTGTCTCTATAAGATAGAAATTGTTGTAATCAAATTCTCTTTTTCTTACATTAAAATTATGATTCCGATAGCTGTAGTAGAGATTACAACCAGCAACCCTGACTTATCACAGCCCATTATGAGCCGGGCATCATTCCGGCAACCAGACCGCAAAGGTGTTCTGAAGTTGTCAGAGCCTTCGTTCCTTTGCTTTGTGTGTCACAAACACACAAAATAAATTCCACATGTGTTTGTGTGCTATATATGACATACACATTTGCATTTGTATGATGAACGATACAAGGCTGTCTTTAGTACTGCCTTAGAAATTTAGGAAGCTTGTGTAGTCATCTTATCCATTAAGTACGTACTCCACTAAGTAAAACTTATATGATTTCTCACTGAGGAAAATATACCTGACTTTGTTTTGCTAAATTCTTTACTTCATCTTGATGTTTGAAGAATTATTTCTTTAACTGCATTATTTTTTATGTTTTTTTTAAAGATTTTTAATTTTTCAGTTGCTTTGGTGGTTTGTATGTGGTTGGTCCAGGGAGTGGCACTGTTAAGAGGTGTGGCTTTGTTGGAGTAGGTGTGTCACTGTGGGCATGGGCTTTAAAACCTTCATCCTAGCTGCCTGGAAGCCAGTCTTCTCCTAGCAGCGTTCAGATGAAGATGTAGAACTCTCAGCTCTGCCTGCACCATGCCTGCCTGGATGTTGCCATGTTCCCACCTTGATGATAATGGACTGAACCTCTGAACCTGTAAGCCAGCCCCAATTAAACATTGTCCTTATAAGACATGCTTTGGCCGTGGTGTCTATTCACAGCAGTAAAACCCTAACTAAGACAGTTGCATTTTCTATTATGCTGCAAATATGCATGTGGGGGTCAGAGAATAACTTTGGAAGTCAGTTCTCCTCTTTCATCATGCAGGCCCCAGGGATGGAACTCAAATCATCAGCCTTGACAGCAAGTGCCCTTCAATACTGAGCAATCTTGCCAGTCCTTAATTTCAGATTTTTTTTTTTTGCCCATTCTTTTTCTTCTAATTCACTAGAGCTGTTTTCTACTGAGTTTAAAATAGCTTTTTAAACAATCAAACTCTCCACTTCACCGTGGCCTTGAATAGCAATCCGATTGCTCTGCACATCTCCAGCCCACTCTTAGGTTTAAGAAATGATATTCAGTTGTGCAGTATATCCTTATTCCCCAGGCATGGATCCTGGACACTCGTCTGGCCTCTTCCTTCTATTACTAATTAACCAAGGGTTATTTGGTTAAATTCAAAATAGAAATCATAAAGGGGGTGGGAAGCATGATGGGAGGGAGACCTGCCCAAGGCCCGTACGTTAGATGTGGTCTTTGCAAGCACAAGGGAGACAGAAAAGGTGGATATTTTAATGGCTCTCCAAGGAAGCAAAGGGTGTCGCTCACACGCACCTTTACGCAGTTCACACTTGCAGGCAACTCCGGGGCTTCTGCTCTCTGTGCTGCACCAGGTTTAAATTAGACACAGAAGTTTTCTAGACTGACCAGCCCAGGCACGCTGTACATGCAAGAAGGCCAGGGTCTGCAGAAAAGCGAGGAGGAGGACACAGCAGCGCCCAAGCCTCAGCATCAGCCCCCCATGCTGCACCCCCAGTCCATGGTAGACCCCATCCCTTACCCTGCTCCATGAAAAGGCTGACTTCCTGTCATCTCTCTGGCTTAGGAACCTTGGATCTAACCTTTTTTGTTTTTGTTTTTGTTTTTTTTTGGGGGGGGGGGTTGGGTTGTTTTGTTTTGTTTTGTTTTGTTTTGTTTTGTTTCGAGACAGGGTTTCTCTGTGTAGCCCTGACTGTCCTGGAACTCATTCTGTAGACCAGGCTGGCCTCCAACTCAGAAATCCGCCTGCCTGCCTCTGCCACCCAAGTGCTGGGATTAAAAGTGTGCACCACCACACCTGGCGGATCTAGCTTTTCAGTAGAATTGCTATTGTTTTCTTGGGTTCCTCTCCTCCTGTGTCCTTCTGAGGTGAACATAGAGCCCATTTTTAAACATTTCCTCTTGGCTTGGAATTGTATCCAAAAGCCAGTTACATAATCTGTAGCTTTTATTCCTTTTGCCCCTCCTGAAACCTCACTTTATCCTTAACCCCCTTCCCAGCCCTGGCCCCAGGAATCTGCCAGGGATCTACCCATTGTCTCTATATACTTTCTGGTCTAGAGTTTCCTGCAAACAAGAGTCGCACAATATATGCCATTTGGTCTCAACTGTTTGCCCAGATGAAGTGTTCAGATGCCTCCATAGCTCCGCTCATGGGAGATCCTTCTTCACTGTTGACCATTTGCTACGGTCTTCTGTTACAGTGTAGCTAGTCATCTGATGAAGGATGATTCTTCTAGCGGGTTGGCTAGGAGGAAAGCACCGAGCAGCACTCAAGTGCAAGTGTGCAAATCCTTCTATGAAAATGCCAACAAATGTGTTCTAGCCTCCTCTGGTGAACTGGCGGCTGCTTGCACCAGAGACTGTCACTCCAATCACCCATTCATGGGATAGTCTCTCCACAGGCGTGTCAATGGTTCCATCCTCCATCTTTCTAGTTTTACGCATGACTTCTGTTTATAAGTCTGAGAAGACTGAGAAGCCAACCCTGAAGGGATCCCCCTCACAACTGTGTGCCCTTCCAGCTCATGTGACTGGGCAGGCTGGAATGATCTTGATTGTTTCAGATTAACCCAAAAATATGCCCTAGGCCTGGAAGTAGATTTCAGGTGCAGTCTGGAAGCATAAACCTATGCAGGTTTTCCTAGGAAGCAGCAAAAACTGACTTATGGGCGGAGAGGTATGGGAATCATGAACTAATTAAGAATGCCCGAGCAGCAGCGGTCGCCATCTTGGTCCGAGACCCGCCGAACTTAGGAAATTAGTCTGAACAGGTGAGAGGGTGCGCCAGAGAACCTGACAGCTTCTGGAACAGGCAGAAGCACAGAGGGGCTGAGGCAGCACCCTGTGTGGGCCGGGGACAGCCGGCCACCTTCCGGACCGGAGGACAGGTGCCCACCCGGCTGGGGAGGCGGCCTAAGCCACAGCAGCAGCGGTCGCCATCTTGGTCCCGGGACTCCAAGGAACTTAGGAATTTAGTCTGCTTAGGTGAGAGTCTGTACCACCTGGGAACTGCCAAAGCAACACACTGTCTGAGAAAGGTCCTGTTTTGGGCCTTCTTCTTCGGCCAGGAGGAGGTCCAAATACAAGATATCTGCGCACCTTCCCTGTAAGAGAGCTTGCCAGCAGAGAGTGCTCTGAGCACTGAAACTCAGAGGAGAGAATCTGTCTCCCAGGTCTGCTGATAGACGGTAACAGAATCACCAGAAGAACAATCTCTAAACAGAGTCAACTATAACTACTAACTCCAGAGATTACCAGATGGCGAAAGGTAAACGGAGGAATCTTACTAACAGGAACCAAGACCACTCACCATCACCAGAACCCAGCACACCCACTTCGCCCAGTCCAGGGAACCCCAACACACCTGAGAACCTAGACCTAGATTTAAAAGCATATCTCATGATGATGGTAGAGGACATCAAGAAGGACTTTAATAAATCACTTAAAGAAATACAGGAGAACACTGCTAAAGAGTTACAAGTCCTTAAAGAAAAACAGGAAAACACAATCAAACAGGTAGAAGTCCTTACAGAAAAAGAGGAAAAAACATACAAACAGGTGATGGAAATGAACAAAACCATACTAGACCTAAAAAGGGAAGTAGACACAATAAAGAAAACTCAAAGCGAGGCAACACTAGAGATAGAAACCCTAGGAAAGAAATCTGGAACCATAGATTTGAGCATCAGCAACAGAATACAAGAGATGGAAGAGAGAATCTCAGGTGCAGAAGATTCCATAGAGAACATCGGCACAACAATCAAAGAAAATGGAAAATGCAAAAAGATCCTAACTCAAAATATCCAGGAAATCCAGGACACAATAAGAAGACCAAACGTACGGATAATAGGAGTGGATGAGAATGAAGATTTTCAACTCAAAGGTCCAGCAAACATCTTCAACAAAATTATTGAAGAAAACTTCCCAAATCTAAAGAATGAGATGCATATGAACATACAAGAAGCCTACAGAACTCCAAATAGACTGGACCAGAAAAGAAATTCCTCCCGACACATAATAATCAGAACATCAAATGCACTAAATAAAGATAGAATACTAAAAGCAGTAAGGGAAAAAGGTCAAGTAACATATAAAGGCAAGCCTATCAGAATTACACCAGATTTTTCACCAGAGACTATGAAAGCCAGAAGAGCCTGGACAGATGTTATACAGACACTAAGAGAACACAAACTGCAGCCCAGGCTACTATACCCAGCCAAACTCTCAATTATCATAGAGGGAGAAACCAAAGTATTCCACGACAAAACCAAATTCACGCATTATCTCTCCACGAATCCAGCCCTTCAAAGGATAATAACAGAAAAAAACCAATACAAGAACGGGAACAACGCCCTAGAAAAAACAAGAAGGTAATCCCTCAACAAACCTAAAAGAAGACAGCCACAAGAACAGAATGCCACCTTTAACAACTAAAATAACAGGAAGCAACAATTACTTTTCCTTAATATCTCTTAACATCAATGGTCTCAACTCGCCAATAAAAAGACATAGACTAACAAACTGGCTACACAAACAAGACCCAACATTTTGCTGCTTACAGGAAACTCATCTCAGAGAAAAAGATAGACACTACCTCAGAATGAAAGGCTGGAAAACAATTTTCCAAGCAAATGGTATGAAGAAACAAGCAGGAGTAGCCATCCTAATATCTGATAAGATTGACTTCCAACCCAAAGTCATCAAAAAAGACAAGGAGGGACACTTCATTCTCATCAAAGGTAAAATCCTCCAAGAGGAACTCTCAATTCTGAATATCTATGCTCCAAATACAAGAGCAGCCACATTCACTAAAGAAACTTTAGTAAAGCTCAAAGCACACATTGCGCCTCACACAATAATAGTGGGAGACTTCAACACACCACTTTCACCAATGGACAGATCATGGAAACAGAAACTAAACAGGGACACACTGAAACTAACAGAAGTGATGAAACAAATGGATCTGACAGATATCTACAGAACATTTTATCCTAAAACAAAAGGATATACCTTCTTCTCAGCACCTCATGGTACCTTCTCCAAAATTGACCACATAATAGGTCACAAATCAGGCCTCAACAGATTCAAAAATATTGAAATTGTCCCATGTATCCTATCAGATCACCATGCACTAAGGCTGATCTTCAATAACAAAATAAATAACAGAAAGCCAACATTCACATGGAAACTGAACAACACTCTTCTCAATGATACCTTGGTCAAGGAAGGAATAAAGAAAGAAATTAAAGACTTTTTAGAGTTTAATGAAAATGAAGCCACAACGTACCCAAACCTTTGGGACACAATGAAAGCATTTCTAAGAGGGAAACTCAGCTATGAGTGCCTTCAAGAAAAAACGGGAGAGAGCACATACTAGCAGCTTGACAACACATCTAAAAGCTCTAGAAAAAAAGGAAGCAAATTCACCCAAGAGGAGTAGACGGCAGGAAATAATCAAACTCAGGGGTGAAATCAACCAAGTGGAAACAAGAAGAACTATTCAAAGAATTAACCAAACGAGGAGTTGGTTCTTTGAGAAAATCAACAAGATAGATAAACCCTTAGCTAGACTCACTAAAGGGCACAGGGACAAAATCCTAATTAACAAAATCAGAAATGAAAAGGGAGACATAACAACAGATCCTGAAGAAATCCAAAACACAATCAGATCCTTCTACAAAAGGCTATACTCAACAAAACTGGAAAACCTGGACGAAATGGACAAATTTCTGGACAGATACCAGGTACCAAAGTTGAATCAGGATCAAGTTGACCTTCTAAACAGTCCCATATCCCCTAAAGAAATAGAAGCAGTTATTAATAGTCTCCCAGCCAAAAAAAGCCCAGGACCAGACGGGTTTAGTGCAGAGTTCTATCAGACCTTCAAAGAAGATCTAACTCCAGTTCTGCACAAACTTTTTCACAAGATAGAAGTAGAAGGTATTCTACCCAACTCATTTTATGAAGCCACTATTACTCTGATACCTAAACCACAGAAAGATCCAACAAAGATAGAGAACTTCAGACCAATTTCTCTTATGAACATCGATGCAAAAATTCTTAATAAAATTCTCGCTAACCGAATCCAAGAACACATTAAAGCAATCATCCATCCTGACCAAGTAGGTTTTATTCCAGGGATGCAGGGATGGTTTAATATACGAAAATCCATCAATGTAATCCATTATATAAACAAACTCAAAGACAAAAACCACATGATCATCTCGTTAGATGCAGAAAAAGCATTTGACAAGATCCAACACCCATTCATGATAAAAGTTCTGGAAAGATCAGGAATTCAAGGCCAATACCTAAACATGATAAAAGCAATCTACAGCAAACCAGTAGCCAACATCAAAGTAAATGGAGAGAAGCTGGAAGCAATCCCACTAAAATCAGGGACTAGACAAGGCTGCCCACTTTCTCCCTACCTTTTCAACATAGTACTTGAAGTATTAGCCAGAGCAATTCGACAACAAAAGGAGATCAAGGGGATACAAATTGGAAAAGAGGAAGTCAAAATATCACTTTTTGCAGATGATATGATAGTATATATAAGTGACCCTAAAAATTCCAACAGAGAACTCCTAAACCTGATAAACAGCTTCGGTGAAGTAGCTGGATATAAAATTAACTCAAACAAGTCAATGGCCTTTCTCTACACAAAGAATAAACAGGCTGAGAAAGAAATTAGGGAAACAACACCCTTCTCAATAGCCACAAATAATATAAAATATCTCGGCGTGACTCTAACGAAGGAAGTGAAAGATCTGTATGATAAAAACTTCAAGTCCCTGAAGAAAGAAATTAAAGAAGATCTCAGAAGATGGAAAGATCTCCCATGCTCATGGATTGGCAGGACCAACATTGTAAAAATGGCTATCTTGCCAAAAGCAATCTACAGATTCAATGCAATCCCCATTAAAATTCCAACTCAATTCTTCAACGAATTAGAAGGAGCAATTTGCAAATTCATCTGGAATAACAAAAAACCGAGGATAGCAAAAACTCTTCTCAAGGATAAAAGAACCTCTGGTGGAATCACCATGCCTGACCTAAAGCTTTACTACAGAGCAATTGTGATAAAAACTGCATGGTACTGGTATAGAGACAGACAAGTGGACCAATGGAATAGAATTGAAGACCCAGAAATGAACCCACACACCTATGGTCACTTGATCTTCGACAAGGGAGCCAAAACCATCCAGTGGAAGAAAGACAGCATTTTCAACAATTGGTGCTGGCACAACTGGTTGTTATCATGTAGAAGAATGCGAATCGATCCATACTTATCTCCTTGTACTAAGGTCAAATCTAAGTGGATCAAGGAACTTCACATAAAACCAGAGACACTGAAACTTATAGAGGAGAAAGTGGGGAAAAGCCTTGAAGATATGGGCACAGGGGAAAAATTCCTGAACAGAACAGCAATGGCTTGTGCTGTAAGATCGAGAATTGACAAATGGGACCTAATGAAACTCCAAAGTTTCTGCAAGGCAAAAGACACTGTCTATAAGACAAAAAGACCACCAACAGACTGGGAAAGGATCTTTACCTATCCTAAATCAGATAGGGGACTAATATCCAACATATATAAAGAACTCAAGAAGACAGCAGCAGCGGTCGCCATCTTGGTCCGGGACCCGCCGAACTTAGGAAATTAGTCTGAACAGGTGAGAGGGTGCGCCAGAGAACCTGACAGCCTCTGGAACAGGCAGAAGCACAGAGGGGCTGAGGCAGCACCCTGTGTGGGCCGGGGACAGCCGGCCACCTTCCGGACCGGAGGACAGGTGCCCGCCCGGCTGGGGAGGCGGCCTAAGCCACAGCAGCAGCGGTCGCCATCTTGGTCCGAGACCCGCCGAACTTAGGAAATTAGTCTGAACAGGTGAGAGGGTGCGCCAGAGAACCTGACAGCTTCTGGAACAGGCAGAAGCACAGAGGGGCTGAGGCAGCACCCTGTGTGGGCCGGGGACAGCCGGCCACCTTCCGGACCGGAGGACAGGTGCCCACCCGGCTGGGGAGGCGGCCTAAGCCACAGCAGCAGCGGTCGCCATCTTGGTCCCGGGACTCCAAGGAACTTAGGAATTTAGTCTGCTTAGGTGAGAGTCTGTACCACCTGGGAACTGCCAAAGCAACACAGTGTCTGAGAAAGGTCCTGTTTTGGGCCTTCTTCTTCGGCCAGGAGGAGGTCCAAATACAAGATATCTGCGCACCTTCCCTGTAAGAGAGCTTGCCAGCAGAGAGTGCTCTGAGCACTGAAACTCAGAGGAGAGAATCTGTCTCCCAGGTCTGCTGATAGACGGTAACAGAATCACCAGAAGAACAATCTCTAAACAGAGTCAACTATAACTACTAACTCCAGAGATTACCAGATGGCGAAAGGTAAACGGAGGAATCTTACTAACAGGAACCAAGACCACTCACCATCACCAGAACCCAGCACACCCACTTCGCCCAGTCCAGGGAACCCCAACACACCTGAGAACCTAGACCTAGATTTAAAAGCATATCTCATGATGATGGTAGAGGACATCAAGAAGGACTTTAATAAATCACTTAAAGAAATACAGGAGAACACTGCTAAAGTGTTACAAGTCCTTAAAGAAAAACAGGAAAACACAATCAAACAGGTAGAAGTCCTTACAGAAAAAGAGGAAAAAACATACAAACAGGTGATGGAAATGAACAAAACCATACTAGACCTAAAAAGGGAAGTAGACACAATAAAGAAAACTCAAAGCGAGGCAACACTAGAGATAGAAACCCTAGGAAAGAAATCTGGAACCATAGATTTGAGCATCAGCAACAGAATACAAGAGATGGAAGAGAGAATCTCAGGTGCAGAAGATTCCATAGAGAACATCGGCACAACAATCAAAGAAAATGGAAAATGCAAAAAGATCCTAACTCAAAATATCCAAGAAATCCAGGACACAATAAGAAGACCAAACGTACGGATAATAGGAGTGGATGAGAATGAAGATTTTCAACTCAAAGGTCCAGCAAACATCTTCAACAAAATTATTGAAGAAAACTTCCCAAATCTAAAGAATGAGATGCATATGAACATACAAGAAGCCTACAGAACTCCAAATAGACTGGACCAGAAAAGAAATTCCTCCCGACACATAATAATCAGAACATCAAATGCACTAAATAAAGATAGAATACTAAAAGCAGTAAGGGAAAAAGGTCAAGTAACATATAAAGGCAAGCCTATCAGAATTACACCAGATTTTTCACCAGAGACTATGAAAGCCAGAAGAGCCTGGACAGATGTTATACAGACACTAAGAGAACACAAACTGCAGCCCAGGCTACTATACCCAGCCAAACTCTCAATTATCATAGAGGGAGAAACCAAAGTATTCCACGACAAAACCAAATTCACGCATTATCTCTCCACGAATCCAGCCCTTCAAAGGATAATAACAGAAAAAAACCAATACAAGAACGGGAACAACGCCCTAGAAAAAACAAGAAGGTAATCCCTCAACAAACCTAAAAGAAGACAGCCACAAGAACAGAATGCCACCTTTAACAACTAAAATAACAGGAAGCAACAATTACTTTTCCTTAATATCTCTTAACATCAATGGTCTCAACTCGCCAATAAAAAGACATAGACTAACAAACTGGCTACACAAACAAGACCCAACATTTTGCTGCTTACAGGAAACTCATCTCAGAGAAAAAGATAGACACTACCTCAGAATGAAAGGCTGGAAAACAATTTTCCAAGCAAATGGTATGAAGAAACAAGCAGGAGTAGCCATCCTAATATCTGATAAGATTGACTTCCAACCCAAAGTCATCAAAAAAGACAAGGAGGGACACTTCATTCTCATCAAAGGTAAAATCCTCCAAGAGGAACTCTCAATTCTGAATATCTATGCTCCAAATACAAGAGCAGCCACATTCACTAAAGAAACTTTAGTAAAGCTCAAAGCACACATTGCGCCTCACACAATAATAGTGGGAGACTTCAACACACCACTTTCACCAATGGACAGATCATGGAAACAGAAACTAAACAGGGACACACTGAAACTAACAGAAGTGATGAAACAAATGGATCTGACAGATATCTACAGAACATTTTATCCTAAAACAAAAGGATATACCTTCTTCTCAGCACCTCATGGTACCTTCTCCAAAATTGACCACATAATAGGTCACAAATCAGGCCTCAACAGATTCAAAAATATTGAAATTGTCCCATGTATCCTATCAGATCACCATGCACTAAGGCTGATCTTCAATAACAAAATAAATAACAGAAAGCCAACATTCACATGGAAACTGAACAACACTCTTCTCAATGATACCTTGGTCAAGGAAGGAATAAAGAAAGAAATTAAAGACTTTTTAGAGTTTAATGAAAATGAAGCCACAACGTACCCAAACCTTTGGGACACAATGAAAGCATTTCTAAGAGGGAAACTCATAGCTATGAGTGCCTTCAAGAAAAAACGGGAGAGAGCACATACTAGCAGCTTGACAACACATCTAAAAGCTCTAGAAAAAAAGGAAGCAAATTCACCCAAGAGGAGTAGACGGCAGGAAATAATCAAACTCAGGGGTGAAATCAACCAAGTGGAAACAAGAAGAACTATTCAAAGAATTAACCAAACGAGGAGTTGGTTCTTTGAGAAAATCAACAAGATAGATAAACCCTTAGCTAGACTCACTAAAGGGCACAGGGACAAAATCCTAATTAACAAAATCAGAAATGAAAAGGGAGACATAACAACAGATCCTGAAGAAATCCAAAACACCATCAGATCCTTCTACAAAAGGCTATACTCAACAAAACTGGAAAACCTGGACGAAATGGACAAATTTCTGGACAGATACCAGGTACCAAAGTTGAATCAGGATCAAGTTGACCTTCTAAACAGTCCCATATCCCCTAAAGAAATAGAAGCAGTTATTAATAGTCTCCCAACCAAAAAAAGCCCAGGACCAGACGGGTTTAGTGCAGAGTTCTATCAGACCTTCAAAGAAGATCTAACTCCAGTTCTGCACAAACTTTTTCACAAGATAGAAGTAGAAGGTATTCTACCCAACTCATTTTATGAAGCCACTATTACTCTGATACCTAAACCACAGAAAGATCCAACAAAGATAGAGAACTTCAGACCAATTTCTCTTATGAACATCGATGCAAAAATTCTTAATAAAATTCTCGCTAACCGAATCCAAGAACACATTAAAGCAATCATCCATCCTGACCAAGTAGGTTTTATTCCAGGGATGCAGGGATGGTTTAATATACGAAAATCCATCAATGTAATCCATTATATAAACAAACTCAAAGACAAAAACCACATGATCATCTCGTTAGATGCAGAAAAAGCATTTGACAAGATCCAACACCCATTCATGATAAAAGTTCTGGAAAGATCAGGAATTCAAGGCCAATACCTAAACATGATAAAAGCAATCTACAGCAAACCAGTAGCCAACATCAAAGTAAATGGAGAGAAGCTGGAAGCAATCCCACTAAAATCAGGGACTAGACAAGGCTGCCCACTTTCTCCCTACCTCTTCAACATAGTACTTGAAGTATTAGCCAGAGCAATTCGACAACAAAAGGAGATCAAGGGGATACAAATTGGAAAAGAGGAAGTCAAAATATCACTTTTTGCAGATGATATGATAGTATATATAAGTGACCCTAAAAATTCCAACAGAGAACTCCTAAACCTGATAAACAGCTTCGGTGAAGTAGCTGGATATAAAATTAACTCAAACAAGTCAATGGCCTTTCTCTACACAAAGAATAAACAGGCTGAGAAAGAAATTAGGGAAACAACACCCTTCTCAATAGCCACAAATAATATAAAATATCTCGGCGTGACTCTAACGAAGGAAGTGAAAGATCTGTATGATAAAAACTTCAAGTCCCTGAAGAAAGAAATTAAAGAAGATCTCAGAAGATGGAAAGATCTCCCATGCTCATGGATTGGCAGGACCAACATTGTAAAAATGGCTATCTTGCCAAAAGCAATCTACAGATTCAATGCAATCCCCATTAAAATTCCAACTCAATTCTTCAACGAATTAGAAGGAGCAATTTGCAAATTCATCTGGAATAACAAAAAACCGAGGATAGCAAAAACTCTTCTCAAGGATAAAAGAACCTCTGGTGGAATCACCATGCCTGACCTAAAGCTTTACTACAGAGCAATTGTGATAAAAACTGCATGGTACTGGTATAGAGACAGACAAGTGGACCAATGGAATAGAATTGAAGACCCAGAAATGAACCCACACACCTATGGTCACTTGATCTTCGACAAGGGAGCCAAAACCATCCAGTGGAAGAAAGACAGCATTTTCAACAATTGGTGCTGGCACAACTGGTTGTTATCATGTAGAAGAATGCGAATCGATCCATACTTATCTCCTTGTACTAAGGTCAAATCTAAGTGGATCAAGGAACTTCACATAAAACCAGAGACACTGAAACTTATAGAGGAGAAAGTGGGGAAAAGCCTTGAAGATATGGGCACAGGGGAAAAATTCCTGAACAGAACAGCAATGGCTTGTGCTGTAAGATCGAGAATTGACAAATGGGACCTAATGAAACTCCAAAGTTTCTGCAAGGCAAAAGACACTGTCTATAAGACAAAAAGACCACCAACAGACTGGGAAAGGATCTTTACCTATCCTAAATCAGATAGGGGACTAATATCCAACATATATAAAGAACTCAAGAAGGTGGACCTCAGAAAATCAAATAACCCCCTTAAAAAATGGGGCTCAGAACTGAACAAAGAATTCTCACCTGAGGAATACCGAATGGCAGAGAAGCACCTGAAAAAATGTTCAACATCCTTAATCATCAGGGAAATGCAAATCAAAACAACCCTGAGATTCCACCTCACACCAGTGAGAATGGCTAAGATCAAAAATTCAGGTGACAGCAGATGCTGGCGAGGATGTGGAGAAAGAGGAACACTCCTCCATTGTTGGTGGGATTGCAGGCTTGTACAACCACTCTGGAAATCAGTCTGGCGGTTCCTCAGAAAATTGGACATAGTACTACCGGAGGATCCAGCAATACCTCTCCTGGGCATATATCCAGAAGAAGCCCCAACTGGTAAGAAGGACACATGCTCCACTATGTTCATAGCAGCCTTATTTATAATAGCCAGAAACTGGAAAGAACCCAGATGCCCCTCAACAGAGGAATGGATACAGAAAATGTGGTACATCTACACAATGGAGTACTACTCAGCTATTAAAAAGAATGAATTTATGAAATTCCTAGCCAAATGGATGGACCTGGAGAGCATCATCCTGAGTGAGGTAACACAATCACAAAGGAACTCACACAATATGTACTCACTGATAAGTGGATACTAGCCCAAAACCTAGGATACCCACAATATAAGATACTATTTCCTAAACACATGAAACTCAAGAAAAATGAAGACTGAAGTGTGGACACTATGCCCCTCCTTAGAAGTGGGAACAAAACACCCATGGAAGGAGTTACAGAAACAAAGTATGGAGCTGAGATGAAAGGATGGACCATGTAGAGACTGCCATATCCAGGGATCCACCCCATAATCAGCTTCCAAATGCTGACACCATTGCATACACTAGCAAGATTTTACTGAAAGGACCCAGATGTAGCTGTCTCTTGTGAGACTATGCCGGGGCCTAGCAAACACAGAAGTGGATGCTCACAGTCAGCTAATGGATGGATCACAGGGCTCCCAATGGAGGAGCTAGAGAAAGTACCCAAGGAGCTAAAGGGATCTTCAACCCTATAGGTGGAACAACATTATGAACTAACCAGTACCCCTGAGCTCTTGACTCTAGCTGCATATGTATCAAAAGATGGCCTAGTCGGCCATCACTGGAAAGAGAGGCCCATTGGACACGCAGACTTTGTGTGCCCCGGTACAGGGGAACGCCAGGGCCAAAGGGGGGGAGTGGGTGGGTAGGGGAGTGGGGGTGGGTGGGTAAGGGGGACTTTTGGTATAGCATTGGAAATGTAAATGAGCTAAATACCTAATAAAAAAATGAAAAAAAAAATAAAAATAAAAATAAAAAAAATAAAAAAATAAAGAACTCAAGAAGGTGGACCTCAGAAAATCAAATAACCCCCTTAAAAAATGGGGCTCAGAACTGAACAAAGAATTCTCACCTGAGGAATACCGAATGGCAGAGAAGCACCTGAAAAAATGTTCAACATCCTTAATCATCAGGGAAATGCAAATCAAAACAACCCTGAGATTCCACCTCACACCAGTGAGAATGGCTAAGATCAAAAATTCAGGTGACAGCAGATGCTGGCGAGGATGTGGAGAAAGAGGAACACTCCTCCATTGTTGGTGGGATTGCAGGCTTGTACAACCACTCTGGAAATCAGTCTGGCGGTTCCTCAGAAAATTGGACATAGTACTACCGGAGGATCCAGCAATACCTCTCCTGGGCATATATCCAGAAGAAGCCCCAACTGGTAAGAAGGACACATGCTCCACTATGTTCATAGCAGCCTTATTTATAATAGCCAGAAACTGGAAAGAACCCAGATGCCCCTCAACAGAGGAATGGATACAGAAAATGTGGTACATCTACACAATGGAGTACTACTCAGCTATTAAAAAGAATGAATTTATGAAATTCCTAGCCAAATGGATGGACCTGGAGAGCATCATCCTGAGTGAGGTAACACAATCACAAAGGAACTCACACAATATGTACTCACTGATAAGTGGATACTAGCCCAAAACCTAGGATACCCATGATATAAGATACAATTTCCTAAACACATGAAACTCAAGAAAAATGAAGACTGAAGTGTGGACACTATGCCCCTCCTTAGAAGTGGGAACAAAACACCCATGGAAGGAGTTACAGAAACAAAGTATGGAGCTGAGATGAAAGGATGGACCATGTAGAGACTGCCATATCCAGGGATCCACCCCATAATCAGCTTCCAAATGCTGACACCATTGCATACACTAGCAAGATTTTACTGAAAGGACCCAGATGTAGCTGTCTCTTGTGAGACTATGCCGGGGCCTAGCAAACACAGAAGTGGATGCTCACAGTCAGCTAATGGATGGATCACAGGGCTCCCAATGGAGGAGCTAGAGAAAGTACCCAAGGAGCTAAAGGGATCTTCAACCCTATAGGTGGAACAACATTTTGAACTAACCAGTACCCCTGAGCTCTTGACTCTAGCTGCATATGTATCAAAAGATGGCCTAGTCGGCCATCACTGGAAAGAGAGGCCCATTGGACACGCAGACTTTGTGTGCCCCGGTACAGGGGAACGCCAGGGCCAAAGGGGGGGAGTGGGTGGGTAGGGGAGTGGGGGTGGGTGGGTAAGGGGGACTTTTGGTATAGCATTGGAAATGTAAATGAGCTAAATACCTAATAAAAAAAAATGAAAAAAAAAAAAAAAAAAAAAAAGAATGCCCTTACGTATAAGAAGGTGTGATACGTACAGCTCAGATTGATATATGTCAGAATTATCATACATGCATTAAAAAAAGACCATGTGCAGACTGGGCTGACTTCCTTTTCCTACCTGAACAAATAATCACACAGCTTTTGTTCCACCAATGAACATCTACTTAACAGCCGTGTTAGAGAAAGAGGGGTGCTGTGCAAAGACGAGGGGAATGTGAGCCCAATGGCTCCAGCATTGCACCAGGAAGAGCCTCCATAGCCTGCCTGCTTACACCAGAAATACAGAATGAGACAGCCACCTTTTGACGCTCTCATTGCCATCCGGGTTCTGGAGTAGCTGGATTGGAAGGGTAGGAAATAACCTCAGGAAGTGCTGCACCCTCTCTCCATGCCATATGTTGATGAAGACGCTGCACCATGATCTATTTAAGCGTGTTTAGTTCTAAAAGTTAGGAAGCTAACGGTGCGTCATTTGAGAGAGGCAGAAACCCTGAGCGCTATTCTAGAGAGGTGACACTGGAAGGTTTATGTCTCTGAATTTTGAAAGGGAAAGAAAAAAAAATCAATTAACTGTAAAAGTGACCTTGGGGTGGCATGCGGACTGATGGCCAGTTCCTGTATGCATGAATGTCCAGAATGTCCTCACTGGGTGACCACAGTGCCTGGGGGCAGTGAGCACTGCCAAGTGTTGCCACCCTGAACACTGAGGTGTGGCTTGTGAGAGTGGATTCTGCCCGTTCCCTGTGGTCACTGCATGTCAGTGAGAGGTGATGATATACATGGAGCCAGGTGGTATTCTTAACTAGGTATCATTCTGCCCCTATTGCTCCAATAAATCTACACAGCATCTTAAAGCAAGGGAGACACAGCTGCAGTAACATTGACAGAGGACCTGGCTATTAAGCTGTCTACAGACTCTAGAGTCAGTGAAATGTTTGACAGCGCAGGGACAAATACGTATTAGCAACATTGCTTAATCCATGCTTCAAGGGCAGAATTTGAAGCCGTGCTTTCAAACCGGGCTTGCTCTGATCACTGGAAGGATACTGTCATAAAAGAAATGCCAGAAGCCATGCCTCGGCCATGACGTGTGTCTCCTGCCCTTCATCAGCTTGCCAAACCTCTCAGGCAAAATGCATCTCACAAGACAGAAAGCACATGGCTCAGAGATGAAGGGGAGAAAATGTCCAGCTTGGAGAACAGCTCAGGCATCACGTGTTTGCTTTGTGAGCTCTGGGATCTGAGCTTGATCCCCATGGTAACATTTTTTTTAAAGACGTCAGATACAACAGCACACAGCTGTAATCCCATTGCTGTGGTCATGGAAGCAGGCAGGTCCCAGAGGCTCGCTGACCAGTCAGCCCAGTTATCAGAGAGATCTGGGCTAGTGAGAGTCATGTCTCATTAAGAAGGATGGGTCTTCGGGAATGAAGCTAAGGTTGTCCTCTGGCCTCCACGTGCATGTACCTGCCAACACACAAGTAGACTGTCATAGAGTTGGGACTTTCAAAAGGGTGGTCAGATTAATCCCCGTGGTCCGGAGGCCTATGTCTTTCACTTCTGAGGGGGCAATATGTTGGGGTCTGTCTCACAGTGTGAAAATGTCTGCTCTTTGTCTAGATGATCCAAGTAGCAGGAAGAGGACAACATTTGTAGGTATGGATCTGTCCCCTGCGCACATAAGCTGTGACCACACACAAAGGAAGCAAGGAAAGAGTTCCAAATATGTCCTCCATGCAGCCTGGACACAAGAGTCCTGGTCAGTCTTAGTGAGGATACAGACTTGTATGCTGGCTAGTTTTATGTCAACTTGATACAACCTAGCGTTGCTTTAGAAGAGAGAACTTCGATTGAAAGCAATTTTGCCTCCAGGTTCCTGTCCTGAGTTCCTGCCCTGACCCCTCACTGATGGAGGAACATGGCCTGAGAGCTGCAGGGTAAACTGTAAGGTAGACTGTAAAGAAGTTGTAAGGTAGACTAAACCACTCCCTCCCCAAACTGCTATGATCATGGTGTTTTATTACAAAATTGGAAACCATAACTAAGACATCTGATGCATACCTTTTTGTGACTGGCGTGCTTGGTAGCCTATCAAATCTACCCTGAAGCTGCCGGTGCCCCCTCATTCAAGCCAGCATTTTACAGGACTGACATTGGTCATTGTTATGCCGTATTGTACAGGCCAGCGTGGCTGGCTTAGGAAGGGGAGAGTGGCACCGGATGATGACTTAGACTGCACCTCTCTCACAGATACGGTCTACAAGGTATCAATGCCATAAATAGTTCAATGTTTCCATACAGGATGAGAACAAGGGAGCCAAGGCCTGAGGAAAGCAGTGTGTCAGTGCAGGTGCAGGGTGCAGGGTGCAGGGTGCAGGGTGCAGGGTGCAGGTGCTGGTGCAGGTGCTGGTGCAGGGTGCTGGTGCAGTTGCAGGTGCTGGTGCAGGTGCAGGTGCTGGTGCAGATGCAGATGCAGGGTGCAGGTGCTGGTGCAGGGTGCAGGTGCTGGTGCAGGTGCAGGGGCAGGTGCAGGTGCAGGTGCAGGTGAGGGGCAGGTGCAAGTGCTGGTGCTGGTACAGGTGCTGGTGGTGCAGGTGCTGGTGCAGGTGCAGGGGCAGGTGCAGGTGCAGGTGCAGGTGAGGGGCAGGTGCAAGTGCTGGTGCTGGTACAGGTGCTGGTGGTGCAGGTGCTGGTGCAGGTGCCAGTGCTGGTGCTGGTGCTGATGATGCTGACGATGCTGACGATGCTGATGGTGCTGGTGCTGGTCATGGTCAGGGAATGGTTCTGATGCCTCATAAGTCCCCTGTGGCACCACAAAAAGACAACATGGAGCAGCCCTCTGGGCTCTACATTGTATACTGTATTTCAAAGGTTTTATGAATATTTATGTCGTGGGTGGCATGTCCACGGGGTAAGTTGAACCCTTTTCCCTCCCAGATCACGGTGAAGTAGATTTTCCTTTGGGGGTGTTTCTTCTTAAGACCCTCTTTTAAAAGCCTGCAAAGAGTAGGATTTTAAGAAACACAGTGTAGGTGATTAACTGAAACCAGGGGATGTTGACCAGATAGCTCAGTGGTTAAAGGGGTTAAACCTGATGACTTGAGTTCAATCCCTGGGACCCTCAGAGGAGAGGAGAGAGCTGACTCCATCATGCTTTCCAATGACCTTCATATGAATGTTATGGCAGAGAGAGAGAGAGAGAGAATATAAATAAATGAATAAAAAATAATTGTAATTTAAAAATTATCCTTTGAGAATTTAATTATATTGGATGTATATTTTAATCACACCCCCTCCACATTCCTCTCCTCCAAGTTCTGTTTCACACACACACACACACACACACACACACACACACACCTCCCTTTCCCAATTTTATGTCCTTGCTTTTTGTTTTTTTTTCCTTAATTTATAACCTGCTGAGTTCAGCTAGAGCTGCAGTGCATCTGACTGAAACACGCATGGATGTTGGGCATCCACTGGTGGATGGACAACCTACCAGAGACAATGCTTGTGGCGGAAGCCTGCCCCTCTTGCTGGGATGCCAAGGGATCCTTGCAATAGCAGCTATGAGTTCTTGTGTGCAACAGCTCTGCAATGTCGGGAGGACACTCGTTCCTAGGAGTTTTCCCCATGCTCTGGCTCTTACAATCTTTCCACCTTCTTTCTCTGTGTTCCCTGAGCCTTGGGTACTCAGCTACAGATGAAACAACATTATCACATCCCTTTTCTGTCTAAGCCCATTTTTTTAAAAAAATGAATCCAGGGTCATTTGAAGATTCAGACCCTTAGTGGACACATGTGGCCCTCAAGGAGGCACTTGGGCACCTTAATTTCTATTGTAGCAATGCACCTGCACCTCGGAGACATTGGCCACAGGGCTGCCATGACTCGGCTGCGGGTTTACTTTTGTTCCCCCACATCTCAGTCCATGTCTGTCCAGTGTCATCATGCCTTACATTCTCCTCCCCACAGCTTTGTTTTCTCTTCCTCTTCCTTCTCGAATTCTTCCCCCACACCAAGAAGCACTAGCACATGTGTGAGCCTCGATGATGCTTTCAGCCCCAGCTAACCAGCACCAACTCCAATTGTCCCAGTAAAGCAAAAGCTTCACTTCGGTGGTGCTGGCATTGTGTTAATCACAGCTCACTTTTCAGCTGGAATTTATCCTTAGGCCAAAACACCACCAGAATGGAAACCCTGACAGTCTTTGCTTCCCTCTGAAATGTCAAGAGCCAGGTCTCCATCATCTGCAATTCCTCTCAGCATTGTCTTCCAAAACTCCCACCACAACTCATTATGCTCAGACCCTGCAATGGCTTTTCCAGCTCAGAGCCACTACGATTTCTTCCTTCCTTCCACAGAACAGTCCAAAGCATAAAAGCCACATGGTGAGGTCTACCACAACAACCTCTACTCTCTGATTCCAGCTTCTGCCCTCATTTGCCTTCCATTACTGTGATAAAACACTAAGCAAAAACAACTTGGAGAGAAAGGGGTTTATTTAGCCTACATTTACATGTCATAATCGGTCATTGAGGAAAGTCAGGACAGGAACTCAAGTGAGGACCTGGAGGCAGGAACCAACGCAATGGCCATGAAGAAATGTAAGCAACAACCATGGAGAAATGCAAGCAAAGGCCATGGAGAAATGCAAGCAACAGCCATGGAGAAATGCAAGCAAAGGCCATGGAGAAATGCAAGCAAAGGCCATGGAGAAATGCAAGCAAAGGCCATGGAGAAATGCAAGCAAAGGCCATGGAGGTATGCTACTTTCTGGCTGGCTCGGCCTGCTTGTCCTTAGTCAGTTCTCCTACACAACTCAGGACCATTTGGCTAAGAGTGGCAATGCCCACAGTGGGCTGGCTCCATCATAGTCACCATCAATCAAGACAACAGCTAATCAACATGTCCATGGGCCAACCTGATGGAGGCAACACTTCATTTGACATCCCCAGCTAGGTCAAGTTGACAACCAAGATTAGCCATTAGAGTTGGCCTTTGGGTAAGGCAGAGGGGGCCACAGCTTGGGAATAGTTTTGTCAAAGGTAAAAATGATAAGCCAAAGTAGTATACTAAACCAAGAAACCTCTTGGAAGACTTAAAAAAA